>NC_086317.1:63258793-63431293 GCF_036172605.1 Pelobates fuscus | reverse complement strand
GTGGCAGCTTTTGGGCGATCATAATCCGCATTGTAGAAGAAACCCCACCCAGAGCAACTGCCAAATTTCATCATGTCCTGCTGCACCTGCAAGGCTAGAATTCTATCTGAAACAAACTCAGCCAAGCGTGAAGGTTATATCCTGACCTAATTGTACATGCAAGCAATAGCATCCACCGCAGATCATAGATAGTGTGTCAGACAGAGCACTAGGTTGTTTAGAATCATTGAATCGTCATTAAATCCTTTAACATTGTACTTGTTCATAATTAGATCATTTACACAAAACTTATAACCTTCGTGGGTTTTTATTATAAATAATACCTTGTTTTAACTGCAATAATGAAATTCAAATAGGGAGTACTAACAAAGGAAAGCAAATTTGTTTTCTCCATATGTGAACACAATTTTCTATTTAGGCATGTGTCATAATGTATACACAAGTGCCATAATAAATGTGCAATATTTGTTTATATGAAGGACTTCATTATTTTGTTAATTTAGAATAAATATAAATAGTGTAAACCTAGAATGAATAATTGTATTTTAATTAAGGACAAAACAGTTATTTTGTTTATAGATTGCTCTTCTTCATATGCATAAGAAGACCTATGGAGGGTCCTACTGTCTTGCTGGGTCTTCCAACCCAATTTGTACTCTCGGGTATCTGTGCAAATAAGATCGCACAGGGCCCTGGGTAGGTTACCGATTTGCCCCCCCCCCCCCTTCATTTTTCACATTCATTTTTCACATCAGGATGGTGAATGGGACCAATCAAATTAAGTTGTTGGTAGGTGGTTTGTTGGTAGGTGGTTTTAAAAACAGCATTGCAAGAAGGGAAGATTTCAAGTAAATATATCTATCTTTTCCTTCTTCTTCCAGAGATTCCACAATTCCACTAGTCGACGCGATAGTTTTTCCAAATGGACCATCAATCATCTAGTGTCACGGTGCACACTTCTTCAAGGAGGTGCAAGGCCATCGGAAGGCATGACTGTAGGAAGATTACACCTCCCTTTTTACGTTATGGCCCTTTCAAACACCAGAAATATTGTTTTCAGGTTCTGTACACCTGACAGAAATATTTTTTATATCTGTGGAACAACCACAAAATATCCATTCCGAAGACCTCTAACACAGCCTGTTGGTAACTTAAAATAGTGCACCCCTTCAGTTCTCCCAAACGGCTTACAATAGTTACACTAGTCATGTTTTGCTAGGCATGCTCTTGTCATTATTAATTTTTAAAACAAGAGGCACAATTATCCACCTATGGATTATCATTGTTTTTTGCCATAAAATTGTCTTCTTACTGCTAATTGTCAGTTATCATATCAAAAGGTTCCAAAGTCTGCTAAGCGAGAATAGCACATATGTGTGGATTCAGTACGTCTTGAAAAAGATATAGTAGTACAGTACATGCCCTTTGTCCTCTGCCCGGGAGTGAAATTCTGATATATCTGATATACATCACATACCTATACAACACACATCACATTTATTCACAATCTTTGTACAGTGAGACAATCAATCATGCACGCTAGGCATGACACCTGATATATCTATTTTAGTTGTTATTTAGACCAAGAGGCCCCTTTGGATGATTACCATTTATAGTACCCAAGTTATCAGCAACCTCCTCATTTGATTATTTATGTGTGTCTCATTTTTATGTTGTTATTTTTTTGGCTGCAAATAATATTGTGTAAAAAGGATTTTACAAAATATTCAAAGTGGACTTAAACAGTAAGTTGTATTAAAAAAAGGCATGAATGTATTTTGATGAAGGGTAAACATATTCAAATAATCTTAACCAGGGCTGGGGACTAAAATATTTTAGGGGTAGGCACAATATATAGTTATTAAAGTGTTTTATTTCCACAATATTTTTGCAAATGTTGAATAAATAAATGGAAAAAAAAATTGCATTTGGCGATATTCCCATAATTCTATTTTATGAGATATCTCTGATCAGGAGTTTATACACAACATATCTGTCTTTGTCTACATTTACACGCTTGCTCTGTATTCCAAATTAACTTGATTGGGTAAGGTTAATAAAGCCAATGCCTTTCTCAAATTATAAACACAATACAATTGTGAATTACAGCACATAATGACATACCTGATGGTGAAAACATTGACAGATTTATTTTTTGTTTGCTATCAAAGTTTACAGGTAATAGGAGTAGGTGATGTGTAGAGTCCCACAAGGGGAAACCAACATCAGGGGAGCACCACTGTATAAAAAATGAGGAAGGGAGGCCCTACCTTTAATTAATCTAAGGATAAAAAGGGATATGCAAACAAAAAGTATAACTTGAAAAAAAGGGAGATCTACTAATCAATTGTCTGGAGTACTAAATAGCATCTAAGTTCCAGTTCCCCTAGTGTCCGACTGACAGGAAGGTAGTGTAAACGAGGTTAGGGAGAGAGAATAGGCACAGGGTCCCCAGAGAACAAGGGACCGGGTAATCAGGTCTAAACGCAGATGAAAAGCCTCACACAAAAAATAAATAAATAAATAAATAAATAAAATAAAATAAAAAATACAAATCTCTCAATTCACCCTAAAAGTTACCTCGACACCGTGGTCTAACCACTAGTGTCTACCTGAACCAACTCTCCCTACTAAAGTTATAAATAAATAAACACCTAAAAATAAATAACCATAGTGGTAACAAAAATAAAAAAGTGCTACCAAGTGCAGAGATTAAAGAAAAAGAACGCTCGACGCGCGTTTCGGCGTGTTCAAAACGCCGTCGTCAGGAGCCTGTGAACATGAGCAGCTTGTTGTTCCATTTAAATACATATTTCTGATGAAATACAATGACTAACTATTATTCAAAAAGAGATAGACACTACAATAGAAGAGGTACAGAAATTTAAAAGTGACCCACAGTTTGAGAATTTGGAAGTGAAACTCAAAAATAACCTGGATAGATTTTCACACCAAATTAAGACCAAAAAACATCAAACATTTCTGAGGGACAATTCAGATTTTGAGTCTGTACGAGTATACCGCTCATTCAAAAAGAGAGTGCGGGTAGACTCGGCCCATTCCACTGAGTATGATTCCACTGACACAGAAGGAGAAACCACACTGAATACATCCACTAACACAACCAACGTGAACACTAACCAAACATCTAAAAGCATTTTGAAAAAGGGGGTTGATTTTTTAAGCCTCAAACAGGCAGACGAATTCCAGGTCCAAAGAGACAATCACAAAGGAACAGGGGCCAACGGAAACACTGCTACTAACCGCTAAAACCCTTCAAGTTGTTAATCTATCCTGAATTACCCTGACAAACAGATACAGACTCTTACAAAAGGTTTATCATTTGTCCCCATACCACAATTTAACAAATGTATTTAGACAAAGGATTTACATCTCTTTGCCCGCAAATTGGCTCTCCATAAGTACCACTCTATAAGAAAGGAACATAGAGCTCATAGCCTGGGTCTTAATGGTAATGATCTAGATTGTCTAGATACATTAGTGGAACTTCTCAATCTTGGTGATGGATTAGAACCAAATACCATGCCAAATACTAATCTTAGACCTAAAAGTAAATTTACCCCACAAATTAAGGAATATAAGAACATTGCGTTTTTTTTAGAGATGGTCTGCAGGGACATTACATCTATGGATGAAAGGGTTCTTGAATATAGATCTAATGGTAACCTCACCAAAAGAGAAAGCTTAGCACTTAATGAGCTAAAATCAAACGCCAACATTGTCATTAAACCATCTGACAAAGGTGGTAATATTGTGGTCATGAATCGTTCAGATTATATCCAAATGGTAAACCTTATTCTTAATGATAAAGACACCTATCGGATCCTACCAGGGGACCCCACGGCTGAATATTTCACTGAAATTAAGACTCTCTTATCTCTGGCCTTGGATAGTAAATTCATAACAAAAGAGGAATTTGACTTTATGCTCATCCGATCACCAGTACTGTCCACCTTCTATAGCCTGCCTAAGGTACATAAGTCCTTGACGAATCCACCTGGCAGGCCTATTGTATCAGGAAGGGATAATCTAAACTTTATCGATCTATCGTAAGAAAATTAACTTTTGGAAAAGATACATCGATGATGTCTTTGTTATTTGGCTGGGATCTTCTGATGAGTTCATGACGTTTGTAACTCTCTTAAACATTAATGAATTCAACTTAAAATTCACAAGCGAAGTGGGGGGCAGGAATCTTAACTTCTTAGACCTTACTGTTTCCATACAAACAAGTGGATACATTTCAACCACCCTGTACCAAAAACAAACAGCCTCTAATGGCCTTCTGAATTGGACTAGCCACCACCCACCAAAATTGAAAGCCGGAATCCCTGTCGGCCAATATCTGCGCTTACGTAGAAATTGCTCTTCCCTGGATGACTTTAAAATCAAGGCCTGGGATCTCCGGAAATCTTTTAGGGAAAAAGGTTACCCTAATCGGGTTCTAAAAAGGGCTTATGCCAGAGCAATTAATGCCGACAGAGATACCCTACTCAGCGATCACATAAGGGACACCGGACCTTCCACGATTCGATGCATAGTATCGTATGATGCAGGCTGGTCTAACATGATGAATACGCTTAAAAGATTTTGGCCAATACTCACTTCGGATCCCCATATTAAGAAGGTTATAACACCATTCCCCTCAGTGACAGCACGCAGGGACAGAAATTTGAAAGGCATGCTAGTCCCTAGCTATTTGGCCCCCTTAAATAAACCCCTCAAACAATATCTACCCAGGGTTACATACAAGTGTGGCCACTGCAGTGCATGTCCCCATATTGCTAAACAGACCAAGTCTTTCACAGACAGTAGTGAAAGTGAGGAATTTTTAGCAAAATCTTTCTTTAACTGCCGTACCGAAGGGCTAGTGTACCTCCTGTTATGTTCATGTGGTTTGAAGTACGTAGGCAAAACGTTTCGCCCCTTCAGGCTTCGTATAAGAGAACATGTTAATTCCGTAAGGAGACCATTAGAGACACCAATTTCATGACATCTAAAAACTCACCATTCTAATTCTGCTACTAAAATTAGATTCATGGGTATTGTATCAGTCCCCCAACCTCCACATAAGGAAATTGGGACCGAAAACTACGGCAGAGAGGATTTACAAACTAAATACCTTATCCCCAGCAGGGTTAAATGAGGGATTCTCTTTTTCAGCTTTTTTGTAATACTCTCTCTATTAAGGGGACTTAAACACTGAGGAACTCTTCTTTTTTAAGCTCCCTTCCAAACTATTTGTAAATTTGTAGATATGTAAATATGACACTTTTTATATAAACGGACAATTTATTTTCACCTTGTTCATTTTGCCATTCGAGTCAAGATACTGTCTGCCTTATTGTATACATCCTGATTGGGGTTTACTTCCCCTGATTGGATGTTTATTTCTATATGTTTATAGGCATTATTCAATCCATAATACAGGTCCCTTTACTGTACATTTAATGTACCCTGACCTGACTGGCATATGTGAGATCTTGTGTGGCAATTTTTTGACTGTACAATCAATGGGACAGTCTATGCAATAGATGCCCATACCGGATGGGACTCAGTGCAGATCTCACAATGTTGTGAGCACTGCCAAGATGCTATTCCCCGCACACTTCCAGTCAGTTCCACTCCATAATACGGTGGATGTTCCAGTCATACTATGAGGTGCGCTTTGGGAACACTTTAAGCCCACCTCACATATTCAGCCATCACGTCCAAATTACGCCCCGCCTGACTCCACTCTATAGGTCAGGACAGGGGTTAAAAAAATAACAACACGTACTTATGTGGCACCTTTCCCCTAGTGGGACACAGGATGTTCTAGTAGTATATGTTGCCCCATTGATGGAGCTTGTTTTGCTGACCTCGGACGGATGGGGTGTTGGGTTGGCCCTGCCAGGATTTGAACCTGCAGCCTTGCCCTTTTTTTAGCAGGCTTTGTGGTCAGGGATTTTGCCAGCTAAGCTATGTCATTGGCAGGGTGTGTCTTCACTATGTTTTTGAGATGTAGAATATGTGACGACATGCCACACCTCTGGTGGACTGCAGAATAGAGCTTAGATACTCCGCCCCTCAGGAACTCCCACATTAAACAGCTGATGGCCATGTTTCATCTGCAATAGGTATTTAAATGGAACAACAAGCTGCATGTTCACAGGCTCCTGACGATGGCGTTTTGAACACGCCGATACGCGCGTCGAGCGTTCTCTTTTTCTTTAATCTCTGCACTTGGTAGCACTTTTTTATTTTTGTTACCACTATGGTTATTGATTTTTAGGTGTTTATTTATTTATTTATAACTTTAGTAGGGAGAGTTGGTTCAGGTAGACACTAGTGGTTAGACCACGTTGTCGAGATAACTTTTAGGGTGAATTGAGAGATTTTTTTATTTTTTTTTTGTGTGAGGCTTTTCATCTGCGTTTAGACCTGATTACCCGGTCCCTTGTTCTCAGGGGACCCTGTGCCTCTTCTCTCTCCCTAACCTCGTTTACACTACCTTCCTGTCAGTCGGACACTAGGGGAACTGGAACTTAGATGCGATTTAGTACGCCAGACAATTGATCCCCTGGGCACCGTTTAGTAGATCTCCCTTTTATTCAAGTTATACTTTTTGTTTGCATATCCCTTTTTATCCTTAGATTGATTAAAGGTAGGGCCTCGCTTCCTCATTTTTTATACAGTGGTGCTCTCCTGATGTTGGTTTCACCTTGTGGGACTCTACACATCACCTACTCCTATTACCTACATATTTTGGAGGGTTACCCCCCTCATTGGAGCTCCCTATTGGGTTGTTACAGTGGTTCAGCTCATGAGCCCTTGACTTGTATCCGGACTCCTGACCTGCACTCTGTTTACTTTATTTCTCCATTTTGTAATGAAGTTTACAAACTACAAGTTACAAATAAAAAAATACAAGTAAAAGAAATACTTACAATTCTTCTTGTCGATAGTGTGAAGGTGAAACGCTGTAAGTAGCCCCAAATGTTATGCCAACAAATACTGCTGGTAAACCTAATAATGGCAAATATGATGTAAAATTAATGCATATCTTCTAAGTAAAAAACTTCAACTAAAATGCACACTAAAAGTAAAGGTGTATATAGCTTTAACAAAAAAAATATAAGAAAATTATGCCAGAAACTTGAATATTTATACCATGAAATGGTCAATTCTCCCCAGAGTTTATCCATTCCAAGCATTTAATGAAGGAACGTATGAAAGAAACCTTTTAGGCTGCAAACTACCCTTTTAACGCAGCAGAGGATGTTGCATTGTTAAATGCTTGTGTTGCACTGGTAAATCCCATCATGTAATTTTTTGCTGTTTGCAAGATTGCCTTGATTTACATTATACTTTTCCTTGGAAAGGAGCAGTGGTGGCATTCTTTATGGATTTTGAGATTCATAGGGAGAGCAAAAAACAAGGCGCAAGAGAATACTGAGAACAGGCAAGCAACAGCTCAAATAGCTTGCCCTTTGGTGGGTTCCCGCTCAGATTTCAAGCTGGGTTTAACTCGTCTTACAAAAAGAACCAGGCCATTTGCATATCGAACTGATACCACCCAAAACGGTGGAACAGAACCAAAACGCAGACCGGCTCTCTCTGCACGAGAGATACAGCAACCCCAGACAATCGTTTCAACCTTGTTAGGCATCGTCAGTGTGGTATAGCCAATATCCCTCTAGGCACCGAAGAGCAAGCTATTTGAGCTGTTGTCCATTCTCAGTATTCTCTTGTACCCTGTTTTGCTCTCCCTGAGTTTAAAGGGTAATCTAGACGTGGATCCCTTGCTCAAGGTGCCTAGAGGAATATTGGATGTACATCAATGAAGAGGCCTAAGAACAGGGCCGGTGCAATGATTTTTGAGTACACAGGCGAAGATGATTTTGTTATTTCCCCTCCCCCCATCCCATAGTGTTCTTTCTTCCCCCGTCCCCTGTCCCATAGTGTTCTTTCTCCCCCCTACCTGTTCCATAGTGTTCTTTCTCCCCCCACCTATCCATAGCCTAGAGGAATATTGGATGTACATCAATGAAGAGGCCTAAGAACAGGGCCGGTGCAATGATTTTTGAGTACACAGGCGAAGATGATTTTGTTATTTCCCCTCCCCCCATCCCATAGTGTTCTTTCTTCCCCCGTCCCCTGTCCCATAGTGTTCTTTCTCCCCCTACCTGTTCCATAGTGTTCTTTCTCCCCCCACCTATCCATAGTGTTCTTACTCCTCCTTCCCTGTCCCATAGTGTTCTTAACCCTCCTTCGTGTCCCATAGTTTTCTTACCCCTCATCCCCTGTCCCATGGGGTTCTTACCACTCCTCCCCTGTCCCATAGTGTTCTCTCCCCCCTCCCCTGTCCCATAGTGTTCTCTCCCCTTCTCCTCGTCCATTAGTGTTCTTTCCCCTCCCCCACCCATAGTGTTTTTTCCCGCCCCTGTCCCATAGTGTGCTTTCTCCCCCCTCTCCTGTCTCATAGTGTTCTTTCCTCCCTGTCCCATAGTGTTCTTACCCCTCCTTCCCTGTCCCATAGTATTCTTACCCCTCCTAGCCTGTCCCATAGTGTTCTTACTCCTCCTCCCCTGTCCCATTTAAATCTTTCCCTGTCCCCATCCCATATTGTTCTTTGCCCCCCCCATCCCATAGTGTTCTCCCCCCCATCTCATAGTGTTCTTTTCCCCCCGTCCCATAGTGTTCCTTCCCCCTGTCCTTTAGTGCCCCTCTCTCTCCCCTCCTCCTTGGTCCCCGCTGTGCGTCCACCTCCTGCCGGTCACTCTAATCTAGCGCCCCCTGGTCACTTGTGCCACCTTATGGGCGCGCTGGCCCTGCCTAAAAAAGCTGAAACGATCGTTTGGGGTTGCTGTATCTATCGTGCAGAGAGATCTGAGCGGGGACCCACCGAAGGGCAAGCTATTTGAGCTGTTGTCCGTTCTCAGTATTCTCTTGCACCCTGTTTTTTTGCTCTTTTGAGATTCATAAAAAATATTTTTAACTGAAGGCAACATATTGACTAGCTAAGTGTGGATGTCGAATTGCAAATTATAGACCAAAACGGAATTGGTAAAATTCCTCAGCTCGTCTATTTTTTACAGCTTTATTTTTTTGGACTAAAACGTGTCATTCCCTGGTCAGTTCTCAATAAATTCTTGTTTTTGAAAAAGAAAATGCACATTATATATTTATAAAGTTATAAATGCCTTACCCCATGCAGTGATTATGGAATACATCGTTAAGTGAGATGGAAGCATATGTTTGATTTGAACTAGCTGCCTATACATGAGGGCAGCTGAGACTGCAGTCCAAAGAAAGGTTGTAAGAAGAAAGTAATGAAGTAGAACCGCTACCGCTGTGCATGATCGATTCTCGGGGGGCTCTATCAAGTCGGTCTTGGGGATTTCATCAGGATGTTTCTCGATGTCTGTTGAATTTGGTTGATTGTTTTCCACTCCAGTTATAAAGATAATATTGAAGATCAACATAGATATGAACAGGCATAAAAGTATCCACTTAGTCTGCTGTTTCTCCCTGCCAATAGTTATAAATTTACATTTTAGCTTTGTGGCAATAGGTTAAAGGAAAATACCAAGCACCATAATCACTACAGCAAGCTGTAGTGGTTGTGGTGCCTACAATGCTCTGGCTCCAAAAGCCGAGTCAAATCATGCAAATAAAGAAAGAATCCGCACACAAAGTACAGAAATAACACAATCTTTAATTTCTAATTAGAGATATATCTGTTCTTTTCATATATGCTTTAAGACATTAGAAAAAAAAGTAAAGGATACTACAATAAGAATAAAGGCTACATGATACCAATGTAGGTGAATCAAAAAAATAATGCAAGACAAGAGCGTAAAGAGCTGACGAAAAGCTCAAAACATTATCATGCAGTCAACAGTATAAAGAATAACTTGGCAAGTATCATGGGTTTATTAGGGTGTAGACAGACAGAGGTATTCTAGAACAAGGACAGAACAAAGTTGGTTTGTTTTAATGGTGTTAAAACGCCAAATTCTTGGAAATAACAGGCGTATAGGAGTGAGGTTTCCTGGCGCTATGCGCATGGACACCTTCAGTCATATTGCTTAATTCATGTAGTTGTAGTATGGTTTAGTAAAGATAATTTTTTAAGGAGACAAACCATTTCAGAACAATTTAACTTCTTACCTGGGGTTCCCTGTTCCCTGTCTCCACTACAGCTCAGTGAGAATTGGAAAATACTGTTGAGAGTGTCGCCTGATCACTCTAAGCCAATGAAATAAGCCCTGTACTGCCAAGCTTAGCTTTGTGAAGAGAGCTTCCGTCTCTCACTGAAATGTAGTAGACAAGGAAATATGAGCCCAGCAGGAAACAAATGAAACTGCTCTCAAAGTTTGACTCCTTACATTGGGAGGGGTGATGCTAGGGTATTCTAGGCACCGTAACTACTACATCACACTGCAGTGGTGATGGTGCTTGAAATGCTCCTTTAATTACAATTATCTACTAAAGCTTACATGGACTGAATTAGTATTATTAGATGTGAATTGTGTTGAAAGCTGATTTATGGAGATAAAATTTCTGGTGACAATTCCAATTTAATCTGACGGACAAGAATAATTTCCAGACCATTTTATGCTCAAATATTATCAGTAACTCTTCATAGATGAGAAAAATTGTGCAATTACATTAATGATTCAGGGCAAAAGCACAGCATTGAAATAATTATAACTTGCTCACAAATGACAAACATTTTCCTGCAATTAGAAAAGAAATGTCCATGGGCCAATAAGTGCTGCCATGGAAATGGTTTAAGAAATGAAAGGAAAAAGAAAAAGGTTTAAAGGAACACTACAGCGTAAGAAACACATATGTTTTCCTAACTCTACAGGGCCTTAGTCACTTAGGCCTTAGGCCTTAGGCCAGCGCTACCATGGTTAAAAAGGTGATTTAATTACCTTTCAGACCTCATCTGCACAGATCCGAGGAAGCCAGCTGTGTCAATAACTAGCTAATTCTTAGTGAACAATATATAAAAAGACTAAGTAAAGCATGGAGGTGTAACTATCTGAATATGACTTTCTATAGCACCACTCAGTTTTTACCATGAGCAGCCCTTTATTGCCAATTCTCAGGTTTTGCTGTAGATTGCAAGCAGCTAAACTACAAATCCCAGAAACTGTCCATAATACATGTTACTCTTGTTGTGACTATGGCAGAATGGGAAGGAGAGACAAAAATGGCGGGTTTATGCCCCGCCCCCTCCATTAAAGTATAAGAAATTGATTTCAATCTAACCTGCAGATCACGTCCAGTCACTGGATTTCTATTTTTTAAATGACACTAAGTGCCAGAACTACTGCAGTTTAATATAGAGGTTCTGGAGCAAATGGACTGTCTTTGCAGTTACTGCAGTGTATACACTGCCCTTTCTGAGAAATGGCAGCCACTTCCTGGAGTATGGCCCTGCAATCTTCACAGGACCGACAATCTTCACAGGACCGACATTTGGCATCTTCACACTCTGCATGGAGACTTTAAACATTCTGCATAGAAATGCATTGAGTTAATTCATCCCTATGAGGAGATACGGATTGGAGCAGAGTGACAGATGCCACACATGCGCACTTGCCTCAAAGCAATGCCGTATGGTTAAGCATTGGATTAGCTGAGAACTGTAACAATTTGCGTAATCTTAATGTTAGAGAGTATTCCTTCAAAGGTGGTGTTTGTATTGAAATAAAAAAAATATAACAATTTAGAAAGCTAAATTGAGAATTACATTTATAGCAAGACTCCTCTTACCTTTGCAATATTTGAAAAACAATGGTGATGGCTAATCCAGCAATAGAAAGGGCACATCCAACGGTTGACACAATTCCTAGAGCTTTATAGTGAGAGTGTTTTTTAAAGCTCTGAAAGCAAGGGGTAATTTGTTAGTATTACTTTATGTTAAATTACTAATATGTTCTGCTTGATTTTATTTTATTCAGTGACATATGAACTCACAATACAATGTTAAATATAAGTGAATGTAATCTCAAAAACACAATTCGTTTAAATAATCTAGTAAAATCCTACAAAAATAGTAAAAAAAAAAAAATGGTAACATATAGTATTTGTAAGATAATGTATAGAGTAATGGCAGCTCATAGGAGGGAAAAGGAAAAGAACAAATATAGTGTAGCATGGACTTATTTTATGACTACATTAATCTATCCTATTTTGTTAGTTTGGATTTCCTTGCTGTATGTTCAATATTCGGACTATCTCCGATGTCTATTTACATATTTACCTTTTTTCATATGGTATTTTACAGCATTTTTTTAGACCAGCGCTCTTTACTTTGTTTTCATTGTATACTTTTATATAAAAATACAACTTTGCATTTATAGCCGTAATTGGAGTTCTCATTTCTGACTTCACCACTTTTACAGGGAGAATATAGGGGAAAGGGTAAACACAATAGTAAATATTGCTGTTTTTATTGATTTACTGGTCTGCCCTAAAACATTGCTTATCCTAATGTTCTCTACACACATTATTTCAAAAACATAGAAGCTAGATGTCTCGAACACACAGTCACGCTAATCACCACTCTAATGTGAGGCATGAGGTAATAAAAAATGCAGTTTCAAATAATTACTAGTTAAAGGGACACTCCACGGCCCAAATACAAACTAAATAAAAATAACTATTTAGTAAATATACCCCAAATTAAAACTTGCACGCATTTAATTATACATTTTTTCATATCTAAAACAGCTTACAAAAACTGTAAAGATCTCCTGTCTGCTGACTTTACAATCCCTTCTAACCCCGTCCACACTTTATGTGGCTGTTCAATTACAGACTTCCCAATGCAGTTCACTGAAGTCTTTGCAAAGCAGGTGCTCTGGGCAATTGATGCCTCTTGAGTTCAGTGCAAATAAGCAAGCCAAACCAGGAAGTAACAGGACATGTTGTCTCACTTGAAAAGCCAAGGGGGAATTGAACCAGGATAATATATAAAAGTGTTAGTTTCTATGGAAATCTGCGCTATTTCCAAAATGGAAAAAAAAAGGACACACTCTTCACACATAAAGCATTCAGCAAGCTAAAGTGCTTGAGGGGCCTGGAGTATCTCTTTAATTTTTTAATGGCAGCTACAACTTACCATAAGAACAGCAAAGTTGGTAGTGTGATTGCAGCTGCATTGTAGGAAGCCCTTATCATTCTCCACATTTGAACAACCTTTTGTGTTCCAGTCGCTCAGTTTATAATCCCAAAAAACACATGTATAGGATTGCAGTATGTACAGTGGGTCATGCTAAAATATAAATAAAACACAGAATTATTCAACTGTTTCATTTACTGAAATAATAATACAAGTGGGGGAAATTGGAGGATATTAAAAGTAAGATCATTTACATATAACTAATTACAGTGCAAGGAAGCAAGAAGACTAAAAGTTATATTATCTACACTTGATATCATGGCCGGTGCTTGCTAATTTTAGGGAATTCAGAATTATGAGATTGTTAATGTTAGCAAAATAGATATCCGTGACTTAATGGAACACTCCAAGCTCCATATCCACTACAGTCTGCTGTAGCGGTTATGATGACAGGAGTTCCCTGATGTTGTCCCAAATCAATTAAGTTTGGATTGACAACTTACTTGAATTCGGCCAGGTACCTTCAACAGCATCCATTAATCTGGTCTTCTTCAGTAGAAGAACCAGAAGTGCTTTGTTGTTGAGGAAAGCAGCACCATGCAGGGTCATACTTATTGGCTCAGAGTATCAGCTCTAAGACAGTGAGTGTCCTGTACCAGCCGTGCTTCACCCTACAAAGATAATGTACATACTGGAGGAGACAGGATGCAGGGATAAAGCCACGAGCATCGGGCAAGAACCAGGTAAGTAGTCAGACCTTACTAACAAGGTTTGACATCTTAGCATGAGATAGAAACAAGGCACCATGACCACAAACAGTGGGCTGCAGTGGTTATTGTGCTTCAAGTGTTCCCTTAATATATATTAGAATAATCCATTGCAAGTAATTCAATTAAGGCATTAATTGCCATGTCTGCATGTTAATTCTTCATTTGCATATGGTAGATTCTCTTGGGCATATGTAACGTTTGGCTTTAAACAAATGAAAGATTTTATACTCTATAGGTCATTACATTATCTTTTTATCTTTTACACGAATTATATATTTTATTAACAAGCTAATTAATGTCTCTGCTCTGGCAAAGTCAGTGGGAGCCAGAAGCACAATGTCACTTTTAAACTTGCTGAGTACAACCTACTCGCCTATTAGCACAAGGTGGAACCAATGTCAAAGGAAAATCAAAAAATTCTTATTTGCTGCAGATAGTCTCAACTACTCAAAAACACCATGTTCAGACATCTCCCCTCCAACCAATAAAGAGAGGACCAGTGAGAATTAAAGGACCACTAAAGTTACCCAGGCCCCTCTATCTTGAGATCAATGGTCCCGACATTTTATCCCTGCAATGTAAAATATTGCAGTTTTGTATAACTGCAATGCTTACAATCAGGGCCGGCGCGTCCATAAGGCGGCACAGGCGGCCGCCTTAGGGCGCACGGGCTCTGGGGGCGCAAGATTTCAGTGACCGGCAGGAGGGAAGCTCTCCCTCCTGCCGGGCCACCATCTCGGCCCCTGGTGCGGCGTGCGTGCAGCTGTGCTGTAATCAGACGCGGCGAGGGAGCTCTAACCTCTCTGCTCTGCTCCCTCGCGCGCTGCCTGTCTGCTGATACCGCGGGAGCCGGAATATGACGTCATATTGCGGCTCCCGCGGTATCAGCAGACAGCGCGCGAGGGAGCAGAGCAGAGAGGTTAGCGCTCCGACACCGCGTCTGATTACAGCACAGCCGCACGCCGCCCAGCAGCCCCACTGGACCCCAGGGAAGGATTCATCATCCACACCAGCTCTCCAGGTAGGGAGGCTGGGTGGAAAATATGTATTTGTAAAATAATTAGTGAGTGTATGTGTGTGAGTGTATGTGTCTGTGTGTGAGTGTATGTGTCTGTGTGTGGGTGTGTGTGTGTGTATGTGTGTATGTGTCTGTGTGTGTGTGTGTATGTGTCTGTGTGTGAGTGTATGTGTCTGTGTGTGAGTGTATGTGTCTGTGTGTGTGTGTGAGTGACGGCGTGTGCGTCTGTGAGTGACGGCGTGTGCGTCTGCGAGTGACGGCGTGTGCGTCTGCGAGTGACGGCGTGTGCGTCTGCGAGTGACGGCGTGTGCGTCTGCGAGTGACGGCGTGTGCGTCTGCGAGTGACGGCGTGTGCGTCTGCGAGTGACGGCGTGTGCGTCTGCGAGTGACAGCGTGTGCGTCTGCGAGTGACAGAGTGTGCGTCTGCGAGTGACAGTGTGCGTCTGCGAGTGACAGTGTGCGTCTGCGAGTGACAGTGTGCGTCTGCGAGTGACAGCGTGCGTCTGCGAGTGACAGCGTGTGTGTGTGAGTGAGTGCGTCTGTGTGTGTGCATGTGAGTGTATGAGTGTGTCTGTCAGTGTATGATGAGTGTGTTTGTCAGTGTATGAGTGTGTGTCTGTCAAATCAGTGAGAGTATGTTTGTCATTGAGTTTGTGTGTGACTATCAGTGTGTCTGTCAATGAGTCTGTGTCTGTCAGTGACGTCTGTGTGTTTGTCATTGAGTGTGTGACTGTCAGTGTGTACAGAGTGTAGCGGAGCGGAGCGCGGTACAGGAGCTTCTGTTTCCTGTACCTGGCCAGACTGACAGGAGGTGCTCACAGAGAGAGCACTCCCTGTCAGTTCGGCCGGGTACAGAAAACTGAAGCTCCTGTACCGCGCTCCGCTCCGCTACACTCTGTACACACTGACACACCAGGAAGGGGAGTGTGACCACTAAAGGGGTGTGGGGTGCACCAAGGGACAGGGAGGGAATGGGAGAGAAACACAAAGAAACAGGGAAAAGAGGGGGGAGGGGAGAAAAACACTAAGGGACAGGGAAGGGACCATTAATGGTCGGGGAGGGGAGAGGGGCTGGTTAAGAGGCACATAGGTGAAGATGTTTTTTTTTAGGGGGGGGGGGGCGGAAAAATGCATCTTCGCCTATGTACCTAAAAATCCAAGCACCGGCCCTGCTTACAATACAGTTCTAGACACACCTCTAGTGACGGTCTTCCTGACAGCCACTAGAGGCACTTCCGCTACACTAACCGAGTACAAAGTGGTCACGTGCCGTTGCAGCTCATAGGAAAACATTGAATTCATGAGGAGCATTGGATTGGATATTTGCCGGAGGAAGCCATGCATTCTCAATGACGTTGCATAGAGGTAAGGGTGTAAAGACATAGAGGAGAGCAGTGTCAAAGAAGTCTCAGCCCTGGAATAAGGTTTCGTAAAAAACCTTTTTAATATTATTATAGCAATTGGGGGTTTCCCTAAATCTAACTAATGACACTATAGCGTTAGGAATATAGGTTTGTATTTCTAACAGTATAATGTTCCTTTAAAGAAGACTTGCATAAATGGCCCTCAAGAAAAAAACTGGGTGAATGGAGTCCCCAATATTCTTAATAGTCATGGAATGTGATGACTAAGCTCCCTCTTCTTCTACCGCATGTGCATTAAAGTGGAGTGTAATATTAGTGAGAAACTGGTGAATCACTTTGATAAAATAACTCTGCAGGGACTTGCTTAATTGTTTTAGTGGACTTGAGTGCTCCTTGAAATTGCACCAAACTAGGACCTACGGTTGCCCACTTCCTAGTCCTTTAAAAAAATAAAAATACTGGTGCGGCCAGGTCTCCTCAATCGTATGGTATGTCATAATATTTATTTCAAAAAAAGTGTCACACTTATTGCTACAAAATTGATGTTTGTCTTTTATACTACTTTTTCTGAAACCAACAAATATAGGACTCCCTACAAAATATTCATGAATATATTTTTTAATAATTAGAAATATTTGTAATTTTTGTTGTTAACTTCGGGAGCTAAATGTTTTCTTTATCAAACTCACCAAGACTTACCTGTGGGTTAAATATAAATTGGATATTTCCCAGTGTCCCACTGGAAAGACTGGCAGAAATGATTCTCTTTCTAAAACTGATTTTAGGTGTATGTTTTTTGGAACGAAAGAAATTACCATTCTGATATAGAACAAAGCCAACAGTTCCTCTGTTATAAGAATCTATAGAGGAAAAAAATAAAAAATCAGCACCAAAAATAATTTGTCACATTTCTATTTTTTTTTTTTTTTTTTTTTAAAGCTCTGCAGTATATTCATTCCAGATATAAAGATATATTCTTTGTGCTACATTAATTAGCAAACAGGTTTCAGGAAATCTGCTTATGTCAACTGTCTGAACATGAGTACTGCCATTTTGAATTAAACTTCCAGCTCTTCAGCAAAGTATTCTTACTTTTTTAATGATTCGTCCATGTCTACGTTTCCTGAATGAGGTGTTACATTGGGTTGATAAGATCATACTAACTTCAGTTTGAACTCATCTCACAATCTTAGTTGTTATTTCTTGTTCTCAATGATCTTATTTGGCCATTATTTTCCCAAATGAGAATCATGGGAAATTTATTTGCGCAAAAATATATTTAGTTAAACAGCAACAAAAATCACCATATGAAAACATTACTTTATTATTTGGTAGATTCAAAAATACTAATATTTGAAACAATTTAATTTCTACTATTTTACATTCTTGAAAAGTAGTAGGAAAAATTATCTTTAACTCCTCACTCCCCCAGAAAAGGATTAAGCTCTAGGCGGGCATCCCCCTTCATTCGTCATAAGGGGTTGTTAAATAGGGCCTCTGGTTCTCTGGTTCTGGAGCCTCTGTCTAACCCTTGGGTCCTTAGGTGGCCGCCTAGGGTTCTACCCTATCCTACTCTTTCTTCTGTCCAGCTCTTTTTTGCTTTCTTGGCTCTCTGCTCTCTGCCCTTCCCATAGTCCTGTTTTTTTCTTCTACCCTGCTCTGCTTTGCCTTTTGCCCTGCTCTGCTTACTGCCCTTCCCTCTGCTATTTCTTCTGCCCTGTTCTGCTCTCTGCCTGCCCAGGCAGTGGTAGGTAAAGTGTCTTCTCCAGCAATCCTGCTTCTCAAACAGAAATACCCCAGAAATACACTTTGTCAAGAAAAATACCCTAGAGCCTTACAGACTTGCATATATCCCCACATTTACCGACACTCATTAAAATGTAAAATATGTACACCCCTGAATTTACAGAAACACACACACATTAGCCTTCAACACACACACTCTAGCACTCACACAAGCATCGACGCTACAAATATATGTAGAGACACCCCTGCATTTGCAGACGCACACCAATTGCCCCTCAACACTCATACTACATTAACAAACTACTCACATTCACACAGCTAATCACATACGCAGTCTAAATGAAGAGTCTGTGCGCATTGAGGAAACTGGCCTTGGGCAAGTAGAGAGGTTAAATCCGTCCCTGAAAATCTATGGGAATTGTTGTTAGATAAATCATTTGGAAACAGTATTAAATAATTTGGAAAGCATATTAAATCAAGACCAATGTGAGAAATGTATTTCTTCGAATAAAATATTATCAATATAATACGAGTATGCAAAATTGATGTCTACCTACACACAGGTCCTACACACAGGTCCACTTTTGGAGAAAAACATAATTAGTATTTATAGCCCCTCAAAGATATGCAGATTGAATCCTTCAGGTAATGAAATTAGATAATCTGTAAGGCAAGCATGTCAAACTCGCGGCCCCTGGGCCAAAATTCCCCACCCGGAGAGGAGAGGTCACTGGCGTCAGCGAGGGAGCTCAGTCTTCCTGCTCCTCACTGCTCCCTTGTGCACGCCCTCTGTAGTGATGTCGGGTGCCGGAATATGACGTCATTCCAACGCCCGGCATCCCTAAAATGCACGCACGAGGGAGCAGGAAGACTGAGCTCCCGGGAGAAGATCAGGGAGAGGCCCCACACCAGCGCCCAAAGGTAGGGAGCAATAAAGAAAATGATGGGAGTGTATGCAAGATTTGAATGTTTAAATGTGTGTTTGTGTGTGTGTGTGTGTGTGTGTGTCTGTCAGAGAGTGTGTCAGTGTGTGTGTGTGTCTGTCAGTGTGTGTCTGTCTGTCAGTCAGTGTGTGTGTGTCTGTCAGTGTGTGTGTGTGTGTCTGTCAGTATTACGATGGCCGCAGCTGAACAGTGGAGGACCTGGAGGTGCACGGAGGCACACAACGCCACGTTACATTCTGACGTGATGTTAACGTGCTCCACCTTCACAGGTTTTCAAGGAGTAGCAGGAGGATCCGTTTGGCACATAATGCGGACGGCGCCATTGGGGGTGTACCAGAGGCTGGAATCCGGAGTCGCATACTGGCAGCGGCAATGTGAGTGGAGTCTGCTTGTTGGCTAAAATTGTTTCTGGGTTTTTTTTTAAACAAGGGCTGAGCTTTAGTAGAGGGGGGTGCTGGGATTTAGTATAGAGGGCGGGACTGGAATTTAGTATAGAGGGGGGGGACTGGAATTTAGTATAGGGGGGGACTGGAATTTAGTATAGATGGGGGGGACTGGAATTTAGTATAGAGGGGGGGACTGTGAATTAGTATTGAGGGGGGGACTGGGATTTAGTACAGAGGGGGGGTCTGGGATTTAGTACAGAGGAAGGGACTGGAGATTAGTAGAGGGGAATGCTGTACTTTACTGTACTTTTCAAAACAAACCTATGTTTCTATGAAAATTTAAGGTTTTGGGTTTTTTTTTTGGCCCACAGAAACTTGTTTATGTGGCCCGTGCTAGCCTTTGAGTTTTACATGCTTGCTGTAAGGTGACAACCAATGCTGTAGTAAAGGGCAATTTTAATTAACATTAATTTAGCATTTCTTTAAAAGTTACACATGTTGTCAGAAGAAGTGGCACTGTGACTCTTTGCATTTTTGCATGCAGTCTGTGTACGTACATAGAGAGTATTCCTGCTCAGACAGAGATTACATGCTAGGAATTTTTTTATAGTAATGTTTTCTAATTTAAGACTATGCCCTCTTAGTAGTTTTTATTCTTTTTAATAAATGTTCATTGAACCAGTTATTAGTTCAAGTCACGCCCGAGTGTTCTATTCACCCTATGGTTGCCAACAACTTCCTGGGTAAGTTTGTAAGTTCCTTTGTACAACTAACCCTATCAAGGTTATTCATCAAACTCTGAATGAGTAACCAAATATTGGTAAATATTGCTGATCTCATAATAATCTCCACTTAGTGTAATCACAGCTTGTCTATTTTAGTTTACATGCTGCCGATGTCAACACAGACATTTAGATAAATGCATGTATCGCTTTATGTACTCACCGCTTTGACTACTGACAAAAATTTGAACTTCTGCCATTTTGTCAACCAGCAATTCAGATGCGTTTTCTTTGACTATTATTCTGTTTGATGCCAAATTATCATCTTCACCAAGACCTAAACATAAAAAAACAATGTGTTTTTGTAAAGCACAGTATTTTGTATGAAATACAGAAAATGTATGCATATATTATAAGTATATTGTCTCTACTCATCAAAAATAATCAGTCGGCTGTTCTTATTACTAACACTACAAATCAGGACTGGATTTCTGAAGACACATTAAATTAAACACATGCATCTTGGGGCTGATGTGTGAGGTAAGTGGCTATGACGAGTACATTTTGGGACGTATTTTCTTTTTGACCATGCGTCTCAGTTCCACTCATGCTGTCCTCTATTCCAATTATACAAAATAATATTTTTGTTTATTAATGAGGCATTTTTTCCTAAGGATGGTCAGCGTATCTTAACTACCCTAAAAAGTTATGTGAGAAAAATGTGTGTCCACATTACCAGAGGACTCGTAACTTAATCCACCTGAAAACAATAACGTTACAATAAGTCCATCTGTCTTCTTTACCCTGTGTGTGGGAGCAAGCAGATGTTAATATACTGGATAGCAGATACAGTTGTAACGGGTCTGCTGATAACTCAACCACATCTTGTCCCTTGAAGGAAATCAGTTATAGTACAGAGAGACCCATTTCCCACCCAGTAACCAGATGACACACAGTCCTGGGGTACAACAGCAACTTTGTTGGCCACACTTTGCTTTATACAAGCATGCAATGGTTGGATCACATATAACGACAATGTCTCCTCCCAGGGTCCCTACCCTCTCAGGTGTCGCATAACGGAACCAAAACCCCATTCCTTTTGTCCCCTGTTCCTGCCACTCAGTGTCCCGGGGTCTCCTGACCGAAACGGAACTCCAGTCCCTTTGTCCACTGTTCCCGTGACCCATCCTAAAGGTTTCCCACCTCCGGTGACCAGGGGGTTTTCATCCCATGAGCCTCCTTACCTGGGAGTCCCAGTGCGGGAAAGCTTCCCGCCTCTGTGACTCCCAGCCACAGAAAGCCCACCGAACCACCATTGTCCCCAAAAGAGTGTCCCCACCAATCTCAGGGACCCCCAGAACGGTAACTGCATCCGCTCGTGGGGTCCCTGGGTAAAACCAGGCAAGGGAAGTGCCTCCTTTCGGGACACGAATGCTCTCCCTGGCCGCCGTTCATCTATACGAACGGCGGACACCCAGAGAAACACTCATTAATTACTTCCCTTGCGGTTTCACACTTATGTTGCAAGTTGTCAGTGTTCTAATTGATTGGTGTGAACACTCCAAGGTGCACTGGGGAGGCAATCCACGAATGCTCCCCCAGATGGTGTTCGTCTAACAAACGGGCCACCACCCAGGGTTGGCACGCGCCGAGGCTTCCCATGCGGTTTGGGGTTTTGACACCTTGTTACGAGGTGTGAACGTTTTAAGACAACATTCTAAATGAGGTTTCGTGGTGGTCCCCAATCGGGAGGCGAATGGAACCCGTTCACATTGAGCTCTCCCGAACGAAGAGTAGGTAAAACACATGAATACAACACAATACAGGGGAAAAAAGACAGGGAATATCTATAGCAAATATAGCAAATAATGAACAGGCAGTGGTCCCGCCACACCAGTTTTCTACAACCTCTCTTCCTATCTCCTGGTGTCATGAGTCCTTAGTAATATATATTGATGGATGAAGGTGCCTCAAAGCTTTAAGATATACCTATATATCAAACTATCAGAAGGAAAGCTCAGGGACTGTTCAGTTTAATAGTCCTAAGTGTTTTTTTCTCCTACCTATGTATACATTCTTTATTTATCCCATGCACATGGCCTTCATACTGTATGGCGTCTTCCCAAAATGACCTGGTTGTAGGTGACAGTTTCCTCCCTTAATAGTCATGGGACCAAGAGTCCCAAGTCTTTGTCACCTCAAATAAAAATAATTGGCAATTATAATTTTTTTCAGTTGGCTCATATTATGCTCAGATTAACGTTTTGTTATTCTGTTAAATTGTTTAATTTATTGCAGTTACAGAAATAAACAAAATATCCATTGAAGAGGAGAAGTCCTTTCCCAGGCAAGAGGGCCAAAATGGTTTTGGAATCCATTCAGCTTCAAATTAATTTGTAAGAAACAACTAATAATTCCTTATACATGATAACATGGAGTTTGCACAGGCAGAGCTGGGAAAGCACGATAAAGCTGAATGTGGCATTGGCAGAATTATCCTTTCAAAATATGGACAAGAAAAGACTCCAAATTATGTAGAGAAAATAATTAGTGTGGATCAACTGTGACAGACCCTAAATAGGTTATGTCTCAACGGTCCAAACTAACAGAGCATCGATGAGAGATTTCAGGGATCTCTCTAAGGGCTTAACCCACTAGTGCCAACGTTACAAAAGACTCCAATCTACCCTAAGGAAAATACGGATTGGGTACCATACCTCTTAATGATGTAAATAGTACCCCACCACTGCTTCCTGTAGGCAATGGGCTGCTCTGAACTGCAACATTTGGTTGTACCACTGCTATGTTTCTTGTACTGTTGCTCTGAGCAAAACTTTCCATTGCCATGGTTAAGCTGTAAAAATAAAAGAGAAAATACATTGCTTAAAGAGCATGTCCAGTTTGGTATTAACAGACAAACAAACAAATACATAAATAAATACCTTTCTGCATTTTGTGTTACATCAGAATTGTCATATTCTTCAGTGTTTGCGTTCAAAATTTGGCTTACAGTGGTAACCGCAGATACTACAACCTGTGAAATAGACATGTGAAATGTATTGATCTTTACTGAAAGATTCCAAGGCGATACTTATGTCTTTACAGCATGCAGTTCCATTGAGAATTATTTGTGATATGCAATGTTTGTGAATGTCTTTGTTTTATACTTTTCTGAATCTGTTTTTCCTAGCATTAGGAGCAGATTAAGCCACCACGTCAAGCATTTTTTGTTACTGAAAAATATTAGTGTCATTTTTAGCTTTGCACTAATTATACTCGAGTTAATAAGGGTTTGTTTTAGCTTTTTAAAACTTTTTTTTATATATATATAAATATATATACATTTTTCTTATCTATTATTTTTATATGTTGAACTTGTTTGTGTTTTAAAATGATGTCATTACAGATGTGGCTGCTCTCGGATAGTTATGGAAGACTGTTACTCTTCAAAACAAATTTATCGTTAAATGTATAAAGTAGAATGCTTTGTCAAATTTGTTCTTTTTGTGCTCTTATTATTGATTCTCTTTTTTCTTTGTCATATTAAGATTAATGTGAAAGTTATTATTCATCATCACCCTTTATTATACATATACACTGTTATGTAAAAAGTAATAGAAAAACAAATGTAAAGTGTATTTATATATAATGCTACCCTCACAGGCATCAGCTGAAAGGCTGCAAATCTTCAAACCTATTTCCCACTCCCATCCCCTGGGCAGAGGGATGGATGAAAAAATAAAACTGTACGAGGAACCTAATTAAATGCCCCCCAGGGCCCTCACCCATACGATGTTAAACATAGTAACATGGAATGACAATACTAACCTAGTTCCTATCCTCTGGGCTATAGAATGGATTACAAAGACGTAGAAGGGAGATCCCTAAGCCTTCTACGCTTACTGAAATGACAATTTTTGTTTGTCCTAGAGTGGCCCTACAAGGACATCATACTGACTTGAGGCTTTGCACTTTCCTTTCTTAAACGTATTAAAATCTATCAAAATCAGTCACAAACATTTGGCTTGATAAGTCTAATACAAAATGTATTGCAAGCCTCCCTGAGATTTTACGAGCTGAGATTGTGTGTCATGTTTGTATTGAAATGGGTAGGGGCTCAACTCAGTGTGTGCATCAAACACTCTCATAATATGCATAAAAAAATACCAAAATGTAAATCTATGAAACAGTATATATTATCATATTAGCATATTAGTGAAACAACAAGCTACCATTGATTCCATCTAAAATCAATCAAGCTGTCTATCGTCCTACAGTATTATATATGTAAGATGTACATTTTTAAATCGTAACCAGTATTTTACATAAAAATACGTAACAGTGGACTGCATCGTTATATTAAATATCTTCATCGAATGGCTCTAGTGGCAAGTGCAAAAAAATAACTAGAGATAACAAAATGTCTTAACGTACATCTGGGGCCACAGAAGGTGTCTCGGTATTATTCAGTATTCGATTAACAATTATCATGGCATTGGAAATGTCTGTTGCATTTAGATTTGCAGGTTGAGATGTGAGAATCTGAGTACTTGCAGCAATCTTCGATGCATCTTCAGTGACATCGGTCTAATTAAAAGATAAAAAAAAAACATGCTATTCTTTCACCTAACAAAAAAACAAATACTCTGATACTATTATTAGTTAAAGGCAGGATCAGCTTAAATTCCACACAAAAAGGCTCCCATTGAGTGGTCAGTCATGTAGAAAACCTACGGGCAGGCCAGTTAATAGGTAGATAGTACATGCTCTGTATGTAGTACATAGTCACGGCCTGAAGACAACACACAGGGGGTATCCACAACACTGCCTATAAATAGGGGTTATAGGTATCCGTTGCTGGCTAAAGGATACCTGTATTAGAAGCTTTAAAAAAAAAAAAAAAAGATACATGTACTCAAAAAATCCAGATTCTATTTTATTTAAAGGATTATTTAATATATAATGTATACTTTGTCTTCTTCAAATACCCCATAATGTGAATCACATATACCTTTATAAATCTCATACTGCACATTGTATAATTTCTTCATGTGACTGTGCAATAAAACAAGTGTAAACATTAGACATCTCTTTACAGGAAATGTGTAGGAAGATTATATAGAAAGCATGGAGGGAGGTGTGGTTGGGGCTGCATAAACAAAGAGATTTACATTCTAAATTGTAGGGAAATTAGATTTTGACTGCAGGGGCATGATCTGTACACCAAATCCTCTCTGTAGCTAAAGTTGTTTTGATGTTTATAGTGTCCCTTTAATTATTGACTTTGAAATGCATGTTGCATGTTAAGTCCCCTGGAAAAGTAGATTATAAAAATCACTATTTATGTATCTCCAAGATTCCCCAAATTTTCCTGAGTGGGTTTCAAATGAGTTCAATGGGGGCTCTGAATGGTAGTCCAATTCAGGGATAATCCAACTAAGTGTTGAAAGCATTTAGTATTGAGTTTTTACCGGATCGAGGCTTGAATAAGATGCATGTGATATAACCATAATAAGTACAATAATATTAACATTCTTACAATGTCCCTTTCTGTGCATTCCTCAGATCAAGAACACCCTGTATCATGGATATTTATAAGAAACATGTCTCTACAATACAGGAGAGTACATTGGAATTGTTCCATATATTGACAGGCAGACAAACAGATGTTTACCATATTTGCTAAGCTCTGGAGGGTTACATTGCAGAACTGAACAGAGATATTTAGTAAGACTGGAATCCCCCCAGACAGTGTACACTGACGGAAAGCCTTTGAGGTGTTTGCTTAAAAAAAGAGAGATAAATAATTAATACAAATTTGCTAGTTTTAACGCGCTCCCTTTATTATACTGGCTCATTACAGCATGTTCTTGTTTTTGATGTCCAACTCCGCAAAGCCTATGTAAACTTAATATTTGTGAATACTTGCCTACAATGACTCATATGCCTCTGCGTAGGCGATTACATGATATTCAGACAAATCTGCAATATGTTTGCCCCATGTTAACTGAAACTTTAATATGCATGCCTCTGCGTAGGCGACTACCCGCTTCAACCGTATTATACTTGAAACCCACATTTATATTGTGAAAACAATAAAAATATATAAAACAAATTTGCTAGTTTATTTGTTCTACAAACATCCACACAAACTGTGAAAACGTTCAAGAGTAGGTGACATGTAACACATTGTATAAACCAAAAGTCGATGAGATAGATAGATAGATAGATAGATAGATAGATAGATAGATAGATAGATAGATAGATAGATACTGTATAATTCCATATATATATAATATAAAATATAATATGTACCGTAAATATTTTGCAGTACACTGATAGCAGAATTTTTCCACCATTTAATTCATAGATCAAGTGAGAAAAAAGTAACCAAGAGAGAGAAACAGGAGTAGTAGTAAAAAATATCTTTATATATTAGTGTATTTGAATGACTAATACATGGAGTTCCTCTAAGAATTACATTTTCAAACACTGTCTGACGCGAGGTGCATATATTGTATATAGAATATATAGGGCATGGCTTCTCAATGCTCATTTATCCAAAATTATTGTGAAACCACAGATGACAAATGAGAGAAAAATAATCAAATATTTTTTACTTTGAAGAGGGCACATTGATGGACAATAAAATTATTAGCCAGTGCTACCAAAACAGTATGTTCCAAATCCTATCTGTAGTACTGGCAACCAATATCTAGAGAAGGGGTAGGCAACCTTCCGCACTCGAGATTTTGTGTACTACATCCCCCATAACGCTCTTACAGTCCTAGTACTGGCAAAGCATTAGGGGAGATGTAGTTCACAACATCTAGAGTGCCAAACGTTGCCTATCTCTGATGTAGCATAATGACTGTCCCAACCCATGGCAATGACTCTTCACATATGCGATAGTGACAGCAGTAATCTATGGCATGGAGAGCTATTTATGGTACCGACTGACCATATCGATGCTGACATGGGCATCCAACATCCATTGCACAGACTGCCCTCTTGGTAGAAACAATAGCAGTCTACACTGGTGAGAAATGGCCCAACCACCATATATACTTACCGCTTACTGTGCTGGATTCACATTGCTCATTTGAGTAGACATATCTGCCGACCAAAACTTCTTCAAATGTCAGGCATTCCTGGGATCCGTCACTTCCAATGATGCACTCTGTGCTATTACCGCAAAAATTGGCTGTAAATATAAAATGTGTCAAAATGTGTATCTATTGCTTATTAGGAAGCATCCTTATTGATGATGTTGTGCCTGTCCATTTTCTGTATTCTTTATTATTTCACCACAGCAATAAAGACTGAAGACTTTTAGTATCATCAATGGAATCATCCATGGGTAATCTGATAGCTGGTTGTCTTTTGTCTTCTTTGACTATTTTGTCTTTGCCGAAGCTACTGACAACCACATTGGATTACTTATTTGTCCATTAATGAGATCAACATTCATGCTCAGATTTTGGATCAATTTCATAATATCAAGCAAGGTCAGGTTTTGAAATTAAATGTACATACATAAGGGTGTAATACTCTATGTACTCCCTGTTTAATTTTTTTTTACAACCATTTCAGACATTTTACAAATAAACTACCCAAACTAATGAAAGACACGTCATTCACGTAATAAAATGATAAACCATATAAAAATCTCACTCAGCAATCCATATGTAAGTTTGGTCCCACATTTATTTGGATAACATTCTAGGTCTCTTAAAAAATATACTTGCTATGAGAATTGTATCAACAGCCTAAGGGAAAACAAAATAAAATAAAATAAAAGTGAGACCTATTTGGGAAGTATTTTGGTTTGATTTCTCTTGAAATAAATAAATAGACCCACTGTACATGTAAGCGGCCAATTGGAATAATGTAAATAAATAAATATATTAAAATAGTGGATGCCCCCAGACCTCCTTATATACCAGGAGAAAGTCAGGATCTGTAGGAGATATGTTTAGGGTCACCATTACTGCAGGTTTGTTCCACTTTATTCCACACCAGCCAGTAATAAAGGTTTCCAGAAAACCATAGATGGGGTGCCAAGATCCCACTATTATTCACGGAGGGCAAATGCAATGTTGGATAATGTATACATTGAGTAGGTGAGCCTGCAGTTGTCTTTACTTAACCCCTTAAGGACAGAGCTTTAGAAGCTTGTCTTTCACTTAATGACAACGGCATTTTGTGCATTTTTTGCTGTTTGCGTTCAACTGCAATTTGCATTTTACTAATTTATTGCACCAACGCATATTATATACCATTTTTTTTTAAAGGACAGAAAGGGCTTTAATTTGATGTAACATATATACATAAATGCTTATTTATTATAAAAAAAAAATACAGAAAAATGCAAAAGAAATGAAAATTTTTGATTTTTTTTTACAGTTTTTGCAATAATAATGTGTGCACAATTAGTGCAGGTTAAGGAAAGTAATTAAAAATAAATTCATTTAGTTGTTCTGATTTACAGAATATATAACGTGTCTGGGATTTTAAGTTTTTTTTTGGTAGTTACAGGTCACAAAGCACAAGGAGTAAAATAAACTTTTAATGTGGAGCGATTTTAGAATTTGGTATGTTTGTCTTGTAAGCTTAATAGCCATAAAAGAAAACAAAATTGCCACACAAAAGTATATATTTATATAAAGTAGACACCACAGGCTATTTACCTAAGGTTGTTTTGACACTTTCTACGTAGCCATTTCACCGCCAACCTCTGCTAAATATTGGAGTAAAATTTTATTTTGGGGGGGTTTTGGCACACAAACTTATAACAAAGAACTTCTCTTGTGTATTTTGTAAAGTTGGTGTGTGCTATTCTTGTACAAAGTTTTATTTTGTATTCAGTTACATCTGCTGAGTAAAATGACACCGCCATTGTATGTCTTTGGCACTATTTCGTGAAACTACAGTGCCATACAGGAGACCTGCCCTTTTCAGTATTCACAGTCGAATTTTGAGAGACAGATTTAATGAGCCTATGCTTCCATTTGGGGTATTATAACAGTTTGACTGTTCATAAAAACCCCACAAAGGCTACCATTTGTACAAGTAGACACTCCAGGGTATCTCATAAGGTGCATATTGTGCCTTAACATGCCCCCATTATTTCACCAATATATGCCAAAGTATGTGGTAAAAAATTTTTTTGGGCATTTTTTTACATACGGATTGCATTTTTGCTGGGCATTTTGTATATTTCATATGTGCCACTAAGTTCAAAACCCCCACATTATGCTCAGCTAAGTCTTCTGAGTAAAAAGACACCCCCAATGAATGTCTTTGGCACTATTTTGTGAAGCTACAGTGCCATATAGGAGACCAAGCCATATCAGTTTTTACTGAACTTTGAATTTTGACGCTGAGCCTATGTGCAATTTCCAAGCATCTTTGCAGGTTTTAAATTCAAACTACCCCACAAAGGCCTACCATTTCTTAAAGTCGACACCCCAGGATATTTCAAAAGGCATATTTTGAACCTTAGCGTGGGATCATTTTTCCGCTAGCGTGTACCAAGTGTAGTGGTAGTAAGCGTTTTTTTCTGCCTTTTTGACACACAAAGTGAGTTTGCACAGTATATTTTACAAACCTTATGTGTACTACTCCTGTATAATACTTCATATGTTGCTCAGCTATGTCTGCTGAGTACAAAAATACCCCCGTATGTACCTTTGCCAGGTATATGTGGACATCGGAGGGGCACATTTGGGACACAGCCATTCAATCTTTTTTCAAACTTTACATTTTTACGCTGTGCCCATGTCCCATTTTAGAGTATTTTACCAGGCTATATAATTCAAATACCTCATAAAGCCATACCATTTCTTAAAGAAGACAACCCAGGGTATTTCAAAAGGCATATTTTGAACCTTAGCGTGGGATCATTTTTCCGCTAGCTTGTACCAGGTGCAGTGGTAATAAGCGTTTTTTCTGCCTTTTTGACACACAAAGTGAGTTTGCAAAGTATATTTTGCAAACCTTATGTGTGCTACCACTGTATAATACTTCATATGTTGCTCAGCTATGTGGTCTGAGTACAGCAATACCCCCGTATGTACCTTTGCCAGGTATATGTGGATGTTGAAGGGGCACATTTGAGACGCAGCCATTCAGTTTTTTTCTAACTTTGAAGTTTTATGCTGTGTCCATGTTCCATTTTGGAGTAGTTTAGATGGTTGGTTATTGAAACTTCCCCACAAACACATACTATTTATTAAAGAATACACCCTGGGGTAATTCAAAAGGCATATTTTGAACCTTGGCGTGGGATAATTTTTTCTCTAGTTTGTTCCAGGTGTAGTGGTAATGAGCGTTATTAAATTAATTTTTTAACTTTTTAAAACTTTTTTTACTTTTTAAAACTATTTTTTAAACTTTTGTTATGCTTATTCATTTTTTTAAAGTTTCCTAAACTTTCGTAAAACTTTTTTTTACAGATTTCAAATTTTTCTAAGCTTTTTTTTTACCGTTAACCCCTCACTAGCAGTAAGCAGCACTAACAGTAAATTCCCAATTTTCCCAACTCCCACCCACCCCAGCTAGCAAAATATTTAATTATACAAGATTTAAATTAGTTAATTAAATCAATTTAACCCCTGAGGGTTAAAAAATAAATAAAAGTTCATCGTCAGGGGTTAAAAAAATTAGATCACAGTATAATACTGTGATCTGTATTTTGATCACTGTAGGCAGTGATCGACTGGCAGGGAAGGGGTTAATTTTTATTTGGACTGGGTAAAGGTTTTATTTATTTTTTTATTTTTTACTTAAATGTTATTAAAACTTTTTTAACTTAATTTTTTAACTTTTTAAAGCTTATTTTAAAACTTTTTTTAACGTTAACCCCTAGTTAGCCTAACACTAAATCCCCCAATTCCCCACTAACTTCCACCCTCCCCAGCTAGCTAAATTTATAATTTTAAAATATTTAAATTAATTAAAAAAATAAATCAGATCATAGTAAAATGTAATCCCTGCCAATTGATCACTGTAGTCAGTGATCAATTGGCAGGGATGGGGTTATTTTTTTTATTAAAATGGGTAAAGGGGGTTGGGATTTTAATTTAACTTTATTTATTTTTTTGACAAGGGGCAGGATCACTGATGATCCATCTCCCTGCACTTCACAGTGAACCCGGAAGTGCAGGGAGGCGGAAGGTAAGTATACACAGCACATGTGCTCGCTCTAATACAGAGGCAGACCGGAGCACCATTAACCCCGCGATCGCCGCGATCTGGGGTTACTTTTAACGGGTGACGGACGAGGTCCGTCACTCGTCGTTATGGCAATCCTCTGAGTGACGGATAATGGACCATTAAGTCTGCAACCCAGATAAGCCTTCAGTGAAAAAACAAAACAAAAAAAAACAGCAAGCTCATTTTACTTACGTATAGTGCAAAATTCCCCTGTCCACTTATCTGGACAAATGCAGTTGTTGTTATTGCAAACACCTTCATTTTCACATTCTACATTGCAAGGAGCAGATGTTGGCGGGGCAATTGTGGTGTAATCTGTGGAAATTTAAAATAATTCACATTCTTTATTCATTCAGTTTATAGAAACATATGGAATTATGTATAATTAGATACAAGGTACTACAGGACGTATTCACTATATAACAGGAACTCTTAACTTAATGAACGGGTTCCGTTCTTACAACACGGTTATAAAACAAATTGGTCAGTAAGTGAGGATGCGCTATGAGCATGCACAAGAGAACAGGTCTACGTTTGGGGGAATTCTCTCATACATGGACTAGTTCCCTAAGGCAGGGAATCCCGCACATCTATGTTCGGGGAAACTTTCCCGAATACAGATTAGCTCACTAGCGCATGGAATCTCTGAAATCTACGTTCGGGGAACAATTCCACAAACATTGTCTAGCTCTCTAACGTGGGGAATTCATCGAATATCCACGCTAGAGAGCCGGTGGTAAGTGCGAAGTAAGTGTAAGAGCAGTCGTCAAACAGGAAGGTGAGGACGACTTGTATATAAGTTTCAATTGGTTACTGTGCATAAAATAAATGTTATAGAAGACAGAAGGAAAAACAGCTCACGAAAAAAGCAGAAAGCGGGTCCACATAGAAGGAATGAGATAAGGAATAGTTTGTCAAAAGATGAGCAGGGAATAAACAGGGAGGGTTGAGAAAAATAATAATCAATTAGGATCAGGGCCCTAAAGGAGGCAAGGCAATCTCATTGCTCGTGAGAAGCAAGATTTGGGTATATATTGTAAACTGTTATACATATATATTTTTAGACAGGTATACAACTTGAATTATTCTATTTTATTTTCATTACTGCTGTTAAAGAAATAATTGTACAACTAGGAAGTAACTAATATATGGGTTTTAACAGTTAACAGTAATAATGACAGATTAATAATTCTAATTGTGACATTTACTCATTTAGGATTAGGGTTAAATAACGGCTTGTGTGAATGTCCAACAGTGCCTATATATTTATTCATATATTTATATTTATTTAGATGTGCGTAGTTTAATACACAGACCATAGTTAGAATGAATCCTGCTAATCACGTCATTATTTAGCAACTGCTTTCTCCATTAGTGTGCTAGCTGTTAGTATAAAGCTGCTAATAGGGTTCCATCATTTAGTCTAATTTGCATAATAAAGATGATGGCAAAATATTGACGGTGCGGAACTCTAATACGCATTTAAAAACTTCACTGGAGATCATTTGATAATGAATTAATGCAGTCATTAAATGTAGGGAGCTATTTCTGAATAGTATGCTTCAAATTACACTAAATTACATACAGTCGGGCTAAAATGTAGAAAGATTGCTCTGAAAGGTTTGTTTGACTGTTCTCACGCAAGCATTATTAACCCCTTAAAGGGACATTGTAGGCACCCAGACCACTTCAGCTCATTCAAGTGATCTGGGTACCAGTGGCGTCACTAGGGTTGGTGTCACCCGGTGCGGTAACTCACGGTGTCACCCCAACCCCCTTAATAATGTGTATCTTGTTTTTGGTTTTTTTACTAATGTAACTCGTAAATCATAACTCTCATATAACACTAAATGTAATGGCAATAGTGACATTAACAACTAGGAACATTAAAATTGACCTTCAAATTACAATATATGAAAATAAAAGAATTTGAGCTGTGGGCACAGCGGCATGATACATCCGTTTCAGACGTGACACCATCGAAGGACTGAGCGGATTCTTCCGCGGCTCCCTGAGAAGAAGGAGCACGTTGACGTTGTGCGCCCACGCTCTTCCTCCTCCACGCACCGGACCTCTGCATCACCCATCCTATAGAGAGATCTAATGTGTGCGTGGCATTTGCCGCACTTCCGCATTAAAGCCCGCGTGTCGTGGGATTGAGGAGGAAGGGGAGCTTTGACCCAGCGACGCGGGACATCAGAGCTAAGATCAGGTAAGTAAATAAAGGGTTTTTAAGTCTTTATTCACTGTGGAGGGGGTCGCACGAGGGAGGGGGCAGGGCATGGGGCGCGATAGTGCCAGGAATACAGCTTTGCATTCCTGGCACTAGAGTATCCCTTTAACCCCTTAAGGACCAAACTTCTGGAATAAAAGGGAATCATGACATGTCACACATGTCATGTGTCCTTAAGGGGTTAAGGACGGAGGCAATATTACATGTTCTGATCAAAATGTAAATAAAACCTGGAATTTGAGCTATATGTTTGTTCAGCCATAATTCACCTCTTTTATATTAGGTGCATCCACACTTAATATATATAATTTTGTTCGGGAAAAACAGGACTTTTATTTCACAATTTTTTTATATATTTGGAACATAATTTAGTACAAATAAAACCTATAAAAAAGTGTGAGAAACTAAGAAATGTTATTTTCTTAGTTCTGCATGGCATTTTAACTGTGAATGTTGTAATACTGTTAGCTTTTACTACAATAAAATACACATAATTTAAATTGCGTTAATTCTTGTTTTAAACTGTGCTTCCAACTTTGGGAGACTGCCTGACGTCCCAGGCAGTCCCCCTGCAGGCAGTGCTGAAGTCTGTTATTCTAGCCATGTGATCGTAATCTTGGCTTGTCAGGCAAATCCCCAAAGCACTATTGCCAGCGTGGGACTGCAGACAAACAGGTGAGTATCGAGGATGGCGAGGATGTACTTTGCCACCAGGCGGCATTTTGGACCATTTCCTTAAGGACAGCATAGTACTCCCGCTGACCAAAAGGGGTTAATGAACTCTTGCACTGTCACCTAAATATAGATTTACAATAAATATTATAAAAAAAATGTAGGTCTTGTCTCCATTGTTGTTGCTAATTTTTTATGTCTCAATATTTATTGAAAATGTATTTTATGTTGTCACTACTTTTTGCCAGCCAGCCATTCAGCCATTACTTGCGAAATTGCCTGCCACCACCGGTAGGAAGTAGTGGCTATTTACCATAAGCAAACTGTCACCAATAGCAACAGGTTGCTAACAGCTATTTAAAGCCAGTTACTAAGCAGCAGGTAATAACTGAACACCAGACCTTAACCTGGTGCAAAATAGTTAACAAGAGAAGAAGCAGAAAAGATGCACACTGGACATTAAATGGAAAAATAGCACATATCAAAACATTTAAACTGTATCAAGCAGCAGAATTTTTTTTTAAGAAAAGGCCAGGCACACGATATGAAGTTCAAACAATACTTTAAGTGAAATGCAAGTGTTGCTTAAATGAACAATTCACAAATAGGATCAAAACCTAAAAAATTACATTTATATCTTTCTAACGTAGTGCAAAATCACAGTCTATGTTGTTGCTATCAATCACAGGGTGCAACACTCATGCTCAGGGTAAGTCTTTTTATTTGCATAACGTGGCTGCTTTACTACCGGGTGGTCAGTCTGCGGGAGGTCAGTGTCTTTGTGAGCAGATATAATTGTCGGTCAGCCAGTAAAAAACACAGTAGATTGAGTGACAAGAGACAAGGTTGATAATCAGTAACTGATAAGTAGCTCTTATAACCTTAACTACCATCTACTTTTACAGCAAGGTTTGAAATAAGCCCCGATACAAAAAAAGACTAAAAGAATAAAAATATTAAAACGGGTAAAGAATGCTGAAAGTTTGTTGGTCTCACCGTCTCACGAACCTTTTTTTTTTTTTTTTTACAATACCTATTTAGAGAGATTAGGAGATCTAGGGATTAGTCTGATTACATCATGACTAATGTGGGGATTTACACCAGCACACAATGATATACTGGTACTAGTAAACTGAATTAGTATGAACATCTATTAGATCATCTTGATGGACTTGAGGCACTCCCGGTGTTGATGCTTCGCCAGCACTATAGCTAGAAGAGCATTATGGGGGATATACTCCATAACATCTGGAGTGCCAAAGGTTACCAGATCAATACACAGAGAAATGTCACTGCAAGATTAAATCTATATTGACATTTATGTCACAATGTAAAGTCTAAATATGTAGCAACATGAATTGTAATCTTTCCATCTTGTCTTCAGAACATTGCAGAGCAATGCGCAGTGGTGTAGCGTGGGTTGTCAGTGCCCATGGCAAGGTTTGTCTTACACCCCCGTGGACTGTAACCTCGCTCCTCCTTCCTTACCCGCTTTGTCTCCATGGTGTGTATAACACTGACAATTGTGTTGCAGAATTTCTAAAAGCCACCTCATGCCTGAAGTAATGTGTATAATCTATCTAGCAGCGTAACGGTATGATATCATTTAATAGGCAACATTTATAATGTCTATTAACAGCGTACTTACTGGCGGTATCTTCAAATGGGAAATCACTATTAATAGGCATGTGTAACACACCAATATTAATTACATGAAGACAGTATGGCTATAATTAATTTAAAAAATACTTGGTCTTATATAACTTTTTTGCTCCAAAAAAAACGAACATTGGGCTTATTTTCATTGGATGTCTTATTTTTAACTTCCCTGAACATAGATTAGCTTACTAGCGCATGGAAAATTTCCCGAACATAGATAAGCGAACTAGCGACAATCTCAACTAGGGCTTATTTTCGGCATCGGGCTTATTTTTGGGAGATGTCTTATTCCCGTGGGAAAACAGTATTGTGTAATCCTGTTTAACAAATTTCTGTATATTAAAGCAGGAAATAGCAAAAGGGAATAGACAGGGGTCCACCGGTATATTATGCCTCCCCAAATGGAATTTTTTTTTTTTTTTTTTTTTTTTTAATCTTAGCAATTACATTTTTCTTGCAACACAAAAATAAGTTCAATCCATCGATATTGAGTGCTTGCTGGCAGTGTCGGGACAGGGAAAGAACTCTGCTACACATCTGGTGGAACTGTGCGCGAATAGCACCTTACTGGAGATTCGTTCAGGGAGAGACGACCAAGATAATGAGGGAAACTCAACCCTTCAAACTAAAATATATGTTGCGTCACCAAACAACTCAAACAATTGCCAAATCTAAAAAGAGTATTACCAGATATTTACTCAATGTAACTAAAGCATTAATCCCAATGTATCTTAAACAGCAGGTGATACCCACCCTACACCAGTGGCAGGTGGCACTTACAAAAAAACCTGAAAGGCAACACTGAGAAATATTTTCAGATGTGGCTACCATGGATAGGCTATATGATCATGTCTGCTTAAGCCAACAGGACAAAGACCTTGTGGAGACGCAGATAGATTAAATCACATTCTAAGCATCAGTTCCACCAGGGCCCGCACGCTGATGCGACCCATCGGGTGGCCCACGCACTTAGGGCCACCCGATGGGCCCTATATCTTCAGTGGCCCGGTCAACGCTGTGGCCGTGGTATAGTGCGACCGGGCCCCTTTAAAAAAAACAAAAAAACAACCGCAGCCACAGCAAGTGCTGCTGGGAGGAAGTGGTCACTTCCTCCCAGCTCACTCCGCGTGGGAGGAGCGCACGCCCGGCAGTGAGGGAGAGCCGCGCTGACTACTCCCATCAGCCCCAGCCACCCTCCTGCAAAGACAAGGTAAGAAACAGGAGGGTGGCTGGAAAATGAGCTCTGTATGTATGTCTGTATGTATGTTATTATGTTTGCATGTATGTCTGTCAGTATGTGTGTATATATGTCTGTATGCAAGTATCAATGTATGTCTGTATGCATGTATATATGTCTGTATGTCTGTATGTATGTATGCCAGTATCAATGTATGTCTGTATGTTATTATGTATGTCTGTCAGTATGTATGTATATATGTCTGTATGTATGTATATATGCATGTATGTCAGTATCAATGTATGTCTGCATGTCATTATGAACGTATATCTGTGTGTATGTGTGTATGGATGTGTCAGGGTTTCTTTGCTGTTTTAAACAGCAAACCTTTCTGTTTCAGTGATTGAGTTTGCAGCTGCAATTACTATGAGCTGCTTCTGCTTGTTGCCACGGTTACTCACCTGTGAGTAGTAATCAACCCTGCTGCTAATCAGTTCTGCCTATTTAACCCCTTAAGGACGCAAGACGGTTCAGGACCGTCATCGGCATTTTTCCCTTGCCGACCGACGACGGTCCTGAACCGTCCTAAATTTAAAATGTACTTACCCGATCGCCGTCGTTCCCCCGGCGGCGATCGGCGTTGCTCCCGGTGTGGGGAGACTGCCTGCAGCCCAGACAGTCTCCCCATGGCGGATTAGGACCCCTGGGGCCATGTGATCGCCCATCAGGGCGACCACATGGTCACAATAGGTGTCCTAGTCTCTGCCTGCAGGGGGACTGTCTGTGCTGACAGGCAGTCTCCCTGCCAGTGTAAAATCATAAAAAAAATTAAAGTGAAAGGTAATAAAAAAAAAAATATTATTATATATGTGTATATATATATGATATATAGACATATATTATACCTATATAATATATGTCTATATATCATATATATATTGTCATGCTAAGTGTATTTTTATATTAATATGTACATATATTAATATAAAAATACACTTATAATTAAATTACACACGTATATATATAATATATATAATAACTATATATATTGTATATATATATTATTATAAAATACAAATAATACGTAAATTAAATTAAATAAAAAAAATTAAAAATAATAATAAAAAATTTAAAAAAAATTATATATCTATACAAAATTTTATTCTAACTGTATTTTGATATTAATATATATATATTTATATCAAAATACACTTAGAATGAAATTGTATATATATCTATGTATATATAAATAAATAAAAAGAATACGAACTATTCATATGTCCATATACAAAATGACATAAATAATTATATAAATATACACGTAGACTTCAAATATATAAATATGCATATATATTTAAATTCTACGTGCGTATTTATGTAATATTTTTACATAATTAAGTTATTTTATTGATTGCAATTTAAGGGACCTGCCTGCCAACCCAGGCCAAAAGTCTAGAGAATTTAATTTGCTAGCATTGTATTTTACCCTGTAACGTTCTACGACACCCTAAAACCTGTACATGGGGGGTACTGTTTTACTCGGGAGACTTTGCTGAACACAAATATTAGTGATTCAAAACAGTAAAACATATCACAGCGATGATATTGTCAGTGAAAGTGACTTTTTTTGCATTTTTCACACATAAACAGCACGTTTACTGATGATATAATTGTTGTGATACATTTTCCAGTTTTGAAACACTAATATTTGTGTTCAGCAAAGTCTCCTGAGTATAACAGTACCCCCCATGTACAGGTTTTATAGCGTTTTTGAAAGTTACAGGGTCAAATATATGGGTCAAATATTTTTACATTGAAAATGGCCAGGTTGGTTACGTTGCCTTTGAGAGCGTATGGTAGCCCAGGAATGAGAATTACCCCCATGATGGCATACCATTTGCGAAAGAAGACAACCCAAGGTATTGCAAATGGGGTATGACCAGTCTTTTTTAGTAACCACTTGGTCACAAACACTGGCCAAAATTAGCGTTCAATTTAGTTTTTTACTTTTTTCACACACAAACAAATATGAACGCTAACTTTGGCCAGTGTTTGCGACTAAGTGGCTACTAAAAAAGTCTGGACATACCCCACATTGAATACCCTGGGTTGTCTACTTTAAAAAAAATATGTACATGTGGGGTGTTATTCAGCGATTTATGACAGATAATAGTGTTACAATGTCACTATTGATACATTTTAAAAATATATGTTTTGAAACCGCAATATCCTACTTGTACTTATAGCCCTGTAACATGCAAAAAAATAGCAAAAAGCATGTAAACACTGGGTATTTTTAAACTCAGGACAACATTTTGAATCTATTTAGCAGTTTTTTTCATTCACTTTTGTAGATGAATAAAAGATTTTTCACATAAAAGTCAAAAAACATGTATTTTTTTCAATTTTTCATCATATTTTTTCATTTTTTTTTAAAATTAAATTACATGAGATTATATAAATAATGGTATGTAAAGAAAGCCCCTTTTGTCCTGAAAAAAACAATATATAATTTGTATATGAACAGTAAATGAGACAGCGGAAAATTACAGCTAAACACAAACACCACAAAAGTGTAAAAAGATGCCTGGTCGCAAATGTACAACATCGCAAAAAAAGTCCAGTCCTTAAGGGGTTAAGCAGCTAAGCCCAGAACCTCCTTGCCCTTGCGTGGTTTCCTGTTTCCCAGAAGTCTCCTTGTTCCTGTGTTTCCTGTTTGATCCTGGTTCCTGACTCCGGCCTTGTTCCTGACTCCGCTGCTCTCCGTGCTCCTGATCCTGGCTTGTCTGACTACCCGTTCTGGTGACTGACCCCTGCTTGATTCCTGGACTTTGCTGTTGTTTATTATTTGTTATTTATTAATAAAGGTGTGTTGCATCTACTTCTGTCTCTGTCTGGTTCCTGGTCCCTGACATTACGCAAGGGCCATGAATACAGATGGTACAGGCAAGACACCTATACCTAACCTGCTTACCCAGTGGGACCAGCAGAACCACCATTTGGACCAGTATGCCCATCTGGATCCAGTACCCGGCCAGCCTGCGATTGCGGCCGCCTCTGCCTCACTTCCTGTTCTAGCACCGGTTGTAACCTCCAAACCTGTAGCGGCTAGAGAAATGACTGGGTCTGTCCCGCTCCCTCAGCATTTTGGGGGCGACCCAGCACAGTGCAGAGAATTTATAAATCAGGTTAAAGGATACCTTGAAACCCTGCCCCAGGCATTTCCTACAGACAGTGACAAAGTTCACTTCATGATTTCTTTGCTGTCTGAAAAGGCCCTAGCTTGGGCAAAACCTGAGGCGGAGAAGCCTATTATTTACAATTACCCTGAATTTGTTGCATCCTTCAATAGGGTTTTTGATATTCCAGCTCGCTCCACCCCTACTGCCGAACTACTCATGTCTAATTCTCAGGGCACAAAAACTATTGTCGAGTATGCCAGTGAATTCCGTACCATGGCAGCAGAGGGTGGCTGGAACAACGAGACTCTTGTGGCTGCCTTTGCACAAGGTCTCTCCGATGTGTTTAAAAATGAGATTGCAGCCAGAGAATTACCTAAAGATCTTGAGGAACTGATATCATTTGTCACCCTCATTGACATCAGACTCCGAGAGAGATCCTCATCCAAGGAGCGCCTGCGGAGGCCTCTTGTAAATTTGACACCGAGCTTTTCTTGCCCACCCGAACCTCCCTCACCTCCCTTGCCTCCTGGTCCTGAGTCCTCTGTCTGTGTGGAGCCAAGGCGGTTAGGCTTCTCACGCCTCTCGGCCGAGGAGAGAGCCTTTAGGAGGAGGGAGGGCCTGTGCCTATACTGCGGACACCACGGTCACATGTTAAAGTTTTGCCCGATCCGTCCGGCAAAGGGTCCGTACCCAAGATACTGTCAGGGGCAGATCTTGGGTGGTCTTTCTGCAGACCCAGAGATATGTGTGCACAAACCCTTGGTGCCTGTTATCCTCTCCTGGTCTGATTCATCCATTGAAACCCGGGCATTACTTGATTCTGGGGCCGCAGGCTTGTTTATAGATTGTGCATTTGCAGCAAAGCACTCTATACCCTTACAGTCTCGCAACTCCCCACTAGCCTTCGAAGCCATCGATGGCAGACCAATACAGCCAACCCACGTGACCCAAGAAACCGTGCCCATATCTCTGGCTGTAGGGGCTCTACATCATGAGACGACCCAATTCCAGGTCATTTCCTCTCCATATTACCAGGTTGTTTTGGGATACCCTTGGTTACAGAAGCATAACCCCACAATTGATTGGCGCAAAGCTGAGATATTATCTTGGTCCCAGCAATGCACATTGTCCTGTCTCCAGAAACCGGTCAAAGTTTTGGGCGCATGTTCTGCCCCTTCCTTACCCGCTGAGTACCAAGAATTCCAAGATGTATTTGACAAGGGTCAAGCCAGCGTTCTGCCACCACACCGTCCGTATGACTGTGGTATCGAACTCCAACCGGGTACCAATCCTCCCCGGGGACGGATTTACCCACTGTCTGTAGCAGAAAATCGAGCCATGGAGGAGTATGTTACCGATGCACTGTCTAAGGGTTTTATTCGGAAGTCATCTTCTCCTGCCGGGGCCGGCTTTTTCTTTGTAAAGAAAAAAGATGGCGAGTTGAGACCCTGTATCGACTATAGGGGTCTCAATCGCATTACTATTAAGAATGCCTACCCCATTCCATTAATCACGGAATTATTTGACCGCCTCAAGGGAGCAACGGTCTTCACCAAACTTGATCTAAGAGGGGCATATAATCTCGTCCGGATAAAAGAGGACCACGAATGGAAAACCGCATTTAACACCAGGAGCGGCCATTACGAATACCTAGTAATGCCCTTTGGTCTTTGCAATGCTCCGGCGGTTTTCCAAGAATTTATAAATGACGTCCTGCGAGATATGCTGCAGCAATGTGTGGTGGTTTATCTTGATGATATTCTGATCCATTCCACATCTCTCGAGAACCATCACGCAGACGTTTCTCGTGTTCTACAGAGACTTAGAGAAAATAGTCTGTTCTGCAAATTGGAGAAATGTGAGTTTCACTGCAAACAGGTTACATTCTTGGGATATGTTATCTCAGATACTGGATTCTCTATGGATCCGGAGAAACTTTCGGCTGTACTTAAATGGCCTCGACCTACGGGTCTTCGCTCTATACAACGGTTTCTGGGCTTCGCCAATTATTATCGGAAGTTCATACGCAATTTTTCTTCCTTGGTTAAACCTCTCACGGACATGACCAGGAGAGATGCTGATCCACAGCATTGGTCACAGGAAGCCATTACTGCCTTTGAATCTCTCAAAGTCGCCTTTGCTGCTGCCCCTATACTGGCACACCCTAACCCTGCCTTACCATTCATTCTTGAGGTCGATGCGTCTGAGACAGGAGTGGGCGCCCTCCTGTCTCAACGTCCTAACCCAGAGAGTTCCAGGCATCCGTGCGGGTATTTCTCGAGGAAATTGAACCCGGCGGAATGCAACTACCAGATTGGTGATAGAGAACTTCTAGCCATAATTTTAGCTCTCAAAGAATGGAGGCACCTTCTTGAGGGTACTTCAGTGCCAATCCTCATACTCACAGACCACAAGAATCTAACATATCTTTCTGAAGCTAAGCGACTTTCCCCCCGGCAAGCTAGATGGGCTCTCTTCCTATCAAGATTCAATTATGTGGTTTCTTACTTGCCCGGTACAAAAAACATCCAGGCTGATGCCTTGTCTCGACAGTTCTCCCCTCCATCTAGAGAGGAGATAACCCCTACTCCTGTGATTCCTCCGGACCATATACTGGCAACCATCCGTACTAACCTCACCTCACCCCTAGGCGAGGAGATTCTGGCTGCACAAAGTAATGCTCCTCCAGAGAAACCTAATGGCCGTTGTTTTGTACCTATTAACCTCCGTACGAAACTATTGAGTACATACCACGACTCCAAAGCAGCTGGACATCCAGGCAAAAACCAGTTAATCTGGTCCGTATCCCGGCAATTTTGGTGGCCTAGTCTCCGTTCGGATGTCACCGCTTTTGTAGCTGCCTGTCCTGTGTGCGCTCAAAACAAAACCCCACGACGCCCTCCAGTGGGTCTCCTGCAAACCATACCTAATGGTGAACGACCCTGGACCCACTTGTCCATGGATTTTATCGTAGATCTTCCGGTCTCTCGTGGCAATACAGTCGTTCTCATGGTTGTTGACCGATTCTCGAAGATGTCGCATTGCATTCCCTTGAAAAAACTACCAACTTCCCAGGAACTTGCAACAATTTTTGGTCGGGAGATCTTTCGTTTGCATGGGTTACCCAAAGTGATAGTCTCAGATAGTGTCCAGATTTTGGAGAGCTTTTTGTACGCAAATGGGAATTCTGCTTTCCTTCTCCTCGGCCTACAACCCGCAATCCAATGGTGCAGCGGAACGAGCTAACCAAACACTGGAACAGTTTCTGCGTTGCTACATTTCTGACCACCAGAACAACTGGTCTGATCTGCTACCCTGGGCGGAGTTTGCCCACAATAGTGCGATTAATGCCTCCTCCCGGCTATCCCCGTTCCTGGCAAACTATGGGTTTCAACCGTCCATGTTGCCTGATACGTTCTTGCCACAGGAGATACCGGCATTGGAGGGACATCTCAGGGAACTCCGTTCCACTTGGGTGCAGGTTCAGAGTTCTTTGCAACGCGCAATGCAGAACTACAAACTCCAGGCCGACCGCAGACGCCTTCCTGCACCTACCTATCAGGTCGGAGAGAGGGTCTGGCTGTCTTCCCGCAACCTACGCCTCCGTGTTCCCTCACAAAAACTGGCACCCCGATACGTTGGGCCATTTCGTATACTTCGAAGGGTTAACCCTGTAGCTTACGCACTTGACCTTCCTGCTAACATGCGCATCTCAAATGTTTTCCATGTTTCCCTCTTGAAACCGTTGGTTTGTAATCGCTACACCAACTCAGTGCCACGTCCACGTCCTGTTCTGATTGACAATCATGAGGAATATGAAATACGCAGCATCATTGACTCACGGGTCTTCAGAGGACAGATCCAATACTTGGTGCACTGGAAAGGATACGGTCCAGAGGAACGCTCCTGGGTTCCAGCCTCTGATGTCAATGCACCATCCCTCCTTCGTTCCTATCACGCCCGCTTCCCCATGAAGCCCGGACCCACCAACAGAGATGGGGGGAATCGTTGAGGGGGAGGTACTGTCAGGGTTTCTTTGCTGTTTTAAACGGCAAACCTTTCTGTTTCAGTGATTGAGTTTGCAGCTGCAATTACTATGAGCTGCTTCTGCTTGTTGCCACGGTTACTCACCTGTGAGTAGTAATCAACCCTGCTGCTAATCAGTTCTGCCTATTTAAGCAGCTAAGCCCAGAACCTCCTTGCCCTTGCGTGGTTTCCTGTTTCCCAGAAGTCTCCTTGTTCCTGTGTTTCCTGTTTGATCCTGGTTCCTGACTCCGGCCTTGTTCCTGACTCCGCTGCTCTCCGTGCTCCTGATCCTGGCTTGTCTGACTACCCGTTCTGGTGACTGACCCCTGCTTGATTCCTGGACTTTGCTGTTGTTTATTATTTGTTATTTATTAATAAAGGTGTGTTGCATCTACTTCTGTCTCTGTCTGGTTCCTGGTCCCTGACAGGATGTCTGTATGCATGTATGGCAGTATGTATGTATGTATGTCTGTCATTATGCCTGTATATATGCATGTATGTCTGTATGAATGTATGTCTGTATGCCATCATGAATTTATGTGTGTATGGATGTCAGTGTATGTATGTCTGTAGGTCATTATGAATGTATGCGTGTATGGATGTCGGTGTCTCTATATATGTCATTGTGTATGTATGTGTCTGTATGTCCTTATGCATGTATGTCTGTATGTATGTTAGTATGTGTCTGTCTGTCACTATGTATTCCTGTGTGTCTGTATATGTGTATGTCTCAGTATGTGTGTGTCAGTATGTATGCCTATTATATGCGTGTATGTCTGTTAGTATGTATCTGTGTCCTTTTTGTATCAGTGTGTGTGTTTGTGTCTGTGTGTGTATTCCTATGGGCGGGATTTGGAGGCAGACCCGGTGGGCAGGATTGGAGGTGGGCCCCAGGGGGCCCAGACCCTGAGCTGAGTTAGGGGCCCCAAAATTTCTGGTGGCGGCCCTGGGGCTGCATGTTGGTTTGCGTATGTAGGGGTAAGGTTGCTTGTGGTGTTGTGTTTTGTATGAGGATAGGCTACTTCTGGTTGGAATGTTTCTGTTGATGCTGTTTTGGGAGATGAGTGTGTGGGTTGCACATACGGCAAGTCTGCTTGTAGAGGGTGGGTGTTGTGGGGCTCTCTGTGTGAATGTGAATAGTGGTTGGATGGGCATAAGAGCTATAGTGTGTGTTTAGGGTAATGAGGTCTGTAGGGTGTGTAGAGAGAATGGGAGCTGTAGGGTGTGGGGGACATGGAGGCTGTAGGGTTTGTTTGGAAGGGATATGAAAGGAATAGGGGAAGTAGGGGGTAAGTTAGCTGTAGGATATATTTGGGGAAAGGGGAGTGCATTGTGTGTTGGAGAATAGGGGATGTATTGGATGTTTAGGATTGTAAGGGACTGTGAGCGTATTGGGGGTGGCTGTGGTGGGTATCTGACCATAGAATCATCAGATACCTTTAACCCCTTAAGGACCAAACTTCTGGAATAAAAGGGAATCATGACATGTCCCACATGTCATGTGTCCTTAAGGGGTTAACGAATTGCCAGGATTCTGCCAGGAAATTAAAAATTTTAGGTAGAACTGAAAAAAATGTTGAGCTAATATTAGCTATGATTACAGCCCACCCAGCTTGGCCTTAAATTGGATCCTGACAATTCACAATTTAGAGAAAAACCCCAATATTTTCACTTTCAAAACATATCTGCTAAGTACAAAAGGATTCAACTTGTGTGCCACAGATACTTTTTGGAACCTAGGAACAAGTCGCTAATTTTGTTAATCAAACATGAACTTATTTAAGGCAAGGATAAAAATAGATTGAATAAATTACTAACAAATAAATCACAAAGCTATTAATACTAATGTGTACAATCTTCAAAACTCCGGAATAGTAAAAATAACGGAGCACAAACTATCTCAATAATAAACAAATAATATCATGGAATTACTTTAATTTGAAGGAAAATACATTATTAATATATTAATATAATTATATAAAATATATTCAATTGTTGATTTACTAAAATAATTAGAACATTAGGTCAGAATATCCAAGTTGGGAAAAAATCCAAATATTGGAAATTTGAATAACGTAGATAATTCAATATTGTTATGAACTCATCACAGCATGCCAATAACTCAATACATCTCAGTGTTTACAATTACAAATAATTGATAGAACATGTATCCACGGAGTGAAATAATAAGGCAGTGCTTGGCGAAAAGATACTAAAATATCAAATCTTACCTTTTTGGGTATTCGTTATAATAAGCCAAGTCCATACTGTGATGAGAACAGCACAGAGGAAACACACTGAAATTTTTAACAAAGTGGCAAAACAGCTGTGTTCCTGCGGCATTTCTTAACACATGACAACCATTCTTCACAAATGTCTTGGAAAGTCCGCATTCTTAAAGAGTTAATGTTTAATCCATCACTTTCTTATCTATTATAGCAATAATTTACATATGAAATCTGAACCTTAAAAATGATTAACTAAGGCATGATAACATTTCCAATACTAGCGATTTGCTATTTCAGTATGTCATTGTGTGCACTATTTTAAGAAGCGGGATTATTTCGCTGAGATCCAACATAAATTTTATAAAATTTAGGATGGATTGTAGGAAAATGGGGGAACAGTTGTAATAAAAAAAATACTTGGAAATTTTATGCATTGAACTGACAAAACTGGGAAAATTTCCATGACGTATGCACCCTTTAGTTATGGACTTGTATGTTTGCAAAATTAAGGGAGGTCCTAAAATGAATAAAGTAAAAGAAGTGTTACTTTTTCATTTATATGAACTACGGTAACCCTAAAAATGACGACACCTAAGGTATAAATAGGTGTACTTTTAAATGTTAAGAAACAGAGGAGAGACTTGGAGACAGACGCTGCTCCATCTTAAAATGACAGAGAGGCTGACATGATGACATGTTCAGAAGGGTATGTTAACCTATTAATGATATTTGCAAGCATTTAATTTCATCTTATAAACTCTGCTATAATGGATTTTATATGTCTATATTTATATTTTTATATAATAAATATCTAAAAGACAAAACTATTGCTTCCAAGACAATCCTTATTTTATATTGTATTCTCCTTTATTTATATATGTTAAAAGAGGATCTCTTATACTAACTATATACAATTATTGCTAAGATATCTGTATGGTTAGCCCTACTAAGTTCTATGCTTTAAGATATTATAGTGGTAAATAAGGGAACAGCCTTCGGTTACAAAAGGAACACTCCAGACCACTAAAGCACTTCTGCTTGCTGGAGTGCTTTATGCATGAATTTATAAAGAGACACTATAGTCACCAAAACAACTTTAGCATGCTTAAGAAGTTTAGGTGTATGGATCATGCCCCTGCAGTCTCACTGCTCAACTCTCTGCAATTTAGGAGTTAAATCACTTTGTTTATGCAGCCATAGTCACACCTCCCTGCATGTGACTTGCACAGCCTTCCTAAACACTTCCTGTAAAGAATCTGCCAATGTTTACTCTTTCTTTATTGCAAATTCTGATTAATTTAGAATATCTAATCTCCTGCTCTGTTAATAGCTTACATGACCCTGCAGGAGCCTCCTTTATGTAATTAAAGTTCAATTTACAAAGCAGGATATAAAATCTTTTAAAGTAAGTTACATCTGATTGAAAATGAAACCATTTTGTTTTCATGCATGTTGTGATTTTACTCCTAAATAGCATAGAACTGAGCAGTAAGACTACAGACACATGATCTATGCACAAACACTGCAACATTAAGCTAAAGTTGTTTTGGTGACTATAGAGTCCCTTTAATTCATTTTACAAAAAGTGCAGATTTCAATAGAAATTGACACAATTTTAAATTAGCCTTGTTACACCCCCTTGGCTGTCAATCAGACAATAGGTCCCGCTACTTCCTGGTTTCATTAGCTCCGTGGAGCTAAACTCAAGAGGCAGCAATTGTCCAGAGCACCTGCCTTGCAAAGACTTCTCATTGAGCTGTATTGGGAAATCTTTGACTTGGCAGTCACAGAAAGTCAGGGCTGGGGCTAAAAGGGGAGGGCTTGCAAAGGCTGCACTTAAGACATCTGCAGCTTTTACATTTATGCTCAATGAAAAAATACCTAAGTAATTGCATGCATGTTTTCATTGGTGGTATGTAAGAAAATTATTTTCAGCGGTGAATAACCTCGTATATGATAAACCAGAATGCCATGGACTTCAATTTAGAGATTCATGCTTTAACCTGAATCCTTTGTGCAGCACTGGAGCCTGGAGGAACCCCCAATGAGCGACAAATACACAGGTGTCGTTTTATAAGGTACTGCCCAATATTTTTACGCGTAGCAGCATAATAAAGTGTATTCATGGGTAAGCCAGTGATGTAACGTTGTACCAATCAAACAGTTAACGCATTTTCACTGGCATTATTTTATCCTTGTTAGAAGCTTGTGATTTCTGTTATTTGCTGCTTAGCCCAAAATGAGTTTGCCGGGAAAAAAACTGAAAATATGAATGTCCTTGTAGAATATTGCATATTTTATGTTTCTAATGATTATATATGGATGTCTGGATTGACATAAGTAACAGATGGTATCAATAAGTCACAATGGTTTTCTTGTACGAGAACTCTGGAATGTGGATTGGGGGTCTTGTCCTTATACGGCTAGAGTTATACTCTGACGTCAGTATGGGTTCATCTATATAGTAACTTAAAGGGACACAAGGCCTCTCTCTCTCGGCTCTTATTCCTGTACAACGATGTAACTCTCCCTTCAGAAGTCCAGCAATTACCATCTGCTGTTGAACATCCATGATCCTGTAACATCCTTTGTTGTTTTAGTATGTATCCGTAACTCTAAGAATAAACCTGAAGAAACCGTAAGTCAGATTGCGTATTAGTACTTTTCATTAATATATGTATCGAGCCTTTGACTCAAGACTATATATACAAAAGACTATACGTCAAAGACTATATCAATCAAATGGAAAAAGACACAGAAGAAATTAAGGAGAAGAAGCAGAATTTATTACAGTCCTTGAAATGTTACAGCCAGTTAGTAAAACATAAAAAAAAGAAAGGGAATATCGCCTAAACAAGATTTTATCAAAACGTTAAAAAAATCAATTCCATCAGGATATATTTACTAAACAGTGATTTTTATTTATTTTTTATTTGGGCAGTAGAGTGTCCCTTTAATCATAGCTCATTCTCCCAATGTTTCCAATTATTATTATTATTGCCATTTATATAGCGCCAACAGATTCCGTAGCGCTTTACAATATTTTGAGAGGGGGGGGGATGTAACAATAAATAGGACAATTACAAGAAAACTTACAGGTACAATAGGTTGAAGAGGACCCTGCTCAAATGAGCTTACAGTCTATAGGAGGTGGGGTATTAGAAACAATAGGACAGGAACACTATGAGAGCACTATGTAGTTCCAAAATAACCCCGTGCCCCTTAATTTGTGTTTCTCATGTGTGGAGCTACACACTGCTTTTGTCAGCTCCTTCTTGTGTGCTGGACTGCTAAATTTTCTTCTTCGTCTTCAGTTGCCTCATTATGTCATCTTAGATGTAGGTAATATGGGCGAAGCTTGTTGCAAAATTGTGAATTCAAAAAACGTGTCATGCAAACAAAAATAATGTATTTAGTATAGTGCACTCTGCTGAATATTTGACCTAAGGTATCTTGAGTATCCCTTTAAGAAATACATACCGTAAAGGGACACTGTAGTTACCAGAATCTCTACAGCTTCTCTGGTGTCTATATCCTGTCCCTGTAGGCTAAGCCAGTGGTGTATCCTGGTTTTGTGGACAAACGCCCCCATACACACACACACACATTCACTGGCAGATACGCATACATTAGCTAACAGAAACACACACTCGCTAACAGAAACACACACACTCACACACACTAACAGACACTCACTCACACACACAAACACTAACAGACACACACACTAACAGACATACACGCACACACACTAAGAGACACACACACACTAACAGACACACACACTTACACTAACAGACATACACACATACACTAACAGACACACACACACACTAACACACACACTCACTAACACACACACACACTCACTAACAGACACACTCACTCACAGACACACTCACTCACAGACACACTCACTCACAGACACAAACACTAACAGACACACACACACTAACAGACACACACACACACTAACAGACACACACACACACACACACACTAACAGACACACACACACACACACTAACAGACACACACACACTAACAGACACACACACACTAACAGACATACACACACACACACACACACTAACACACACACACACACACTAACAGACAAACACACACTGACACACACACACTAACAGACACACACACTCACACTAACAGACACACACACTAACAGACACACACACTAACAGACACACACACTAACAGACATACACACTAACAGACATACACACTAACAGACATACACACTCATTCACATTAACACTTTTTTTTTAAAATTTAACCCCCCCAGCCTCCCTACCTTCGGGAATGCTGGGGGGGTTCTCTTCCTCCCTGGGTGGTCCAGTGGCTGCTGGGCGGGCGGCACTGGCGGCTGGCGGCTGGCGAGGGAGCACTTTCCCCTGAGCACTCTGCTCAGCTCCCTTGCGCGCCATAGAGTGAGGCTGGGAGCAGGAATATGACGTCATATTCCAGCTCCCAGCCTCACTCTGCGGCGCGCGAGGGAACTGAGCAAACAGCTCAGAGGAAGTGCTCCCTTGCCGGCCGCCAGCCCGCCCAGCAGCTTGCCTGGAATGTCAGTTAGCTGCAAGGCTAACAAGGCATTTGGAAGGAGAAAAGAAGCCAGTGACTAAGTCGACCGGCCTCTAAGTGTGTCAAGGGGATCCAAAAAAGGGGGTAACCCTTACATACGTGAGAAAAAACAATATTTACAAAAAAGGTAGACCTAGGTGGAGAAGAGGAACCTCCTCATCCCTACACTAAGTCGACCCAATAGGAGACCCCTCCCTTCGGTAATGCTTCACTATAAAACTTAACGTTTATTATAATTCATTAAAATAAAATATATATGTGCAAACACCAACAAAATAGAAAGGTGAAAAAAAGGTAGGAAAAAAGTATAAAATAATAATGGGGAGAGCCACAAAAATAACTGTGGGTGTGGACCATAATCTATAATATATATATAGTCCTTCCAAAGGCACCCCAGATAGAATTCCAGCAAATAGGCTCAATAGCCAGATAGGGTGAGATATAGGGAGAGGAGCTCAAAGTAGGTATAAAAACCTGGTGTACTAGATAACAACAATGGAAACAAATTGTATCAAGTGCACATTGTTGCTAAGTTACTCTTAAATCCCTGTGTTGTGGGATGTTATATCAAGTGCACATGGTTGCTCAATTGCTTCTTAAATCCCTGTGTTGTGGGATGTTAAACTAAATCGTGTTGCCACTAGAAAGCAATAGAGCTAAATAAACACACTTGTTCCAGCTAAATGATCGAGCTAGAACAAAGGAGGCCCCTTCTCTCAAGGGATTCCCCTCCCAGACCCCCAGATCACAGGAAAAGAGTTAAGCATACAAAGCTCCTCTCAATACAATTAAATAAACATACTCAGTCCCCAGATTGCTAAATCTATTGCTCGCTGGAATCTAAAATACGTGGCTGCTCCTGACTAAACTAACCTAACGCGCGTTTCAGCGCCTTAATGCGCCTTCGTCAGAGGTATAGTGTCAGCCAGTCCCTCGTGCGGCTCTTTTATACAGGTATACCGGGTCGGAAAACAGTGGGCGTATCCAAACTGTTCGCGCCGAAAAATCCCGTTCGAGTAAGTGCCGCCCCCTTGTGAACGTCACCGGATGATTGACAGGAGTTCTAAGGACCTCCCTGGTGCATTATCGACTAAACATTCAATTGGTATTGAACAAAGTGACGATCTGTGTCCATATTAGATCAAATGGATCAGACTGAAGTTAGTCTGTATCCATCCTTAGTCTGACAGATCCAGCTAATTATCCTCTTTACACGAACTTAATGATTAGGGGAGCTAGTCCATGATCTGTACACATATGCACATTACTGATATATCAGTGGTGAAAAAAGTATATAAGTATATGTATACATATAAGTGTGGTACATAAATGACAAATTAATTATTTACACGATCTAAGTCCTTATTTAAAGGGGCAGGACCTAAAGATCTATGCATACATGTCTAAATATATGTATGTAGGAGTAATTAAAGGATCCATGCTATGCTTGTCTAAGAGCTATAAATCTAAGTCCTGGTTATTTAAAGGGACAGGACATGAAAAAACCTACTGTGCATACATATCTATATATGTATATATATAGAAATGTACAAAAGGTCCATTTGTTCCTTAGCATTATTTCCTTCAATATAGATGTTTTACCACTTGTGCACTTATGTGATTGGGGGGCCGAGGGACGTTAAAAACCAAATTTAAACACACAAATAACGAAAGTATTTACACAAATTATTATATATATATATATACAGTTTTAAGCAGTTTTGCATTACTACTGATGTTGAATATTATCTACTGTGGAACTCATTTTAGTTTTCAATGAAGGGCGTAAATGTAAACCCTTCATTTAATCCGTTAGGGGCCAGTGTATTGAATTTGTAGATCCAATAGCATTCTCTCTTGAGAAGAGTACGGTCCAGGTCGCCACCTCTGCGCCCCAACTGGACCTTCTCAATACCCGCAAACTTGATCCCTCGTGTGTCACCTTGGTGTTCATTTCTAACATGTCTAGAGACTGGGGTATCTCGGAAATTCCTGACTGAATGTATGTGTTCCATAACTCGCCTCTTGAAGGGGCGAATAGTTTTCCCCACATATCTGAGGCCACACACACATATCAGTAGGTATATAATCCCCTTCGTATTACAATTGAAAAATTGTTTAATCTGACATGTTGATTGGTCAATCAAGTCTGGGAGAACTTTAGAATCTTTTGACATATATTGGCAGGCCACACACCTGCCACATTGGTAAGTTCCCTGCACTGAAAGCCAGTTTGTGTTGCCCCTTTTTGTAGATAAATGACTAGGGACCAACACTTCCTTTAGATTTTTGCCTCTTCGTGCAGTGAGGGAGACAAAAGGAGTCACCACTCCCTTAAGTTGGGGGTCTTGGGAAATCAAAGGCCAGAATCTGCCTAGTATTCGTTTGGTCTGGTCCCATCCAGAGTCAAACGTAGCAACACAGCGAATAGGTTCTTGCTTTGTTGGTGCTACCTTATCTTGTAGGAGATCTTCTCTATCACTTAGCAGTGCCCTTTGATACGCTTTTTTGAGGCAGCGATTGGGATATCCCCTCTCTTTGAACCTAGCTCTGAGGAGTTTGGCTTGGTTGATAAATTCATCCATAGTTGAACAATTCCTCCTCAGGCGTAGGTACTGACCAACCGGGATGCCTTTTTTCAAAGTTATCGGGTGGTGACTTTCCCATCTCAGCATCGTATTTGTTGAGGTGGCCTTTCTAAACAGAGTGGTGTCAACTCTTGACTCTTTAGAGATATTAACGGTACAATCTAGGAAATTAAGTGTAGAGCCACCAATTTCCATTGTGAGTTTTAAGTTCAGCTCATTGGTGTTTAGTTTCTCTACAAATGACCTAAAGGAGTCCTCCGTGCCCGTCCAGACAACGAGGACATCATCCATATACCTCTTCCAAAGGAAGATGTGTCTTGTGAACTCTACATTGATCTCAGAGAAAACCACATTCTCTTCCCACCACCCCAGGTGCAGGTTAGCGTATGATGGAGCACAAGACGTGCCCATAGCTGTACCCTGCACCTGGTGGTAGAGCTGGCCATTAAAGAGAAAGAAGTTGTGGGTTAGCACAAAACTCAGCAACTCTATTACGAATCGCGTGTGGCGCTCATGTCTCAGTCCCCGTGTATCTAGGTAGCATTTAGTGTGTGCCAGTCCCAGGGTGTGGGGGATTGATGAGTACAGGGCCTCTACATCGAGGCTACATAGAAGTGCACCTCTGGGTAGATTGAGAGACGTTAGGCACTTTAATGTGTCCTTTGTATCTCTCAAGTAGGAGGGTAGTTTTTCCACAAATGGTCTAAGTATTTTATCTAGATAAAGACTAGCCCTACTTGTTAGATTGTTCGACCCTGACACAATTGGTCTGGCTGTTAATTGAGTGTAATTTTTGTGCACCTTGGGTAGGCAGTAGAACGTGGACACAACCGGATTTTTAATATAAATGTAGGCATGTTCTCTCCTACCCAATATGCCTTCATCAAATGCTGAGTCCAAGACACACTTAAGATCTGACAGAAATTTTAACCTCGTTGTCTGGACGGGCACGGAGGACTCCTTTAGGTCATTTGTAGAGAAACTGAACACCAATGAGCTGAACTTAAAACTCACAATGGAAATTGGTGGCTCTACACTTAATTTCCTAGATTGTACCGTTAATATCTCTAAAGAGTCAAGAGTTGACACCACTCTGTTTAGAAAGGCCACCTCAACAAATACGATGCTGAGATGGGAAAGTCACCACCAGATAACTTTGAAAAAAGGCATCCCGGTTGGTCAGTACCTACGCCTGAGGAGGAATTGTTCAACTATGGATGAATTTATCAACCAAGCCAAACTCCTCAGAGCTAGGTTCAAAGAGAGGGGATATCCCAATCGCTGCCTCAAAAAAGCGTATCAAATGGCACTGCTAAGTGATAGAGAAGATCTCCTACAAGATAAGGTAGCACCAACAAAGCAAGAACCTATTCGCTGTGTTGCTACGTTTGACTCTGGATGGGACCAGACCAAACGAATACTAGGCAGATTCTGGCCTTTGATTTCCCAAGACCCCCAACTTAAGGGAGTGGTGACTCCTTTTGTCTCCCTCACTGCACGAAGAGGCAAAAATCTAAAGGAAGTGTTGGTCCCTAGTCATTTATCTACAAAAAGGGGCAACACAAACTGGCTTTCAGTGCAGGGAACTTACCAATGTGGCAGGTGTGTGGCCTGCCAATATATGTCAAAAGATTCTAAAGTTCTCCCAGACTTGATTGACCAATCAACATGTCAGATTAAACAATTTTTCAATTGTAATACGAAGGGGATTATATACCTACTGATATGTGTGTGTGGCCTCAGATATGTGGGGAAAACTATTCGCCCCTTCAAGAGGCGAGTTATGGAACACATACATTCAGTCAGGAATTTCCGAGATACCCCAGTCTCTAGACATGTTAGAAATGAACACCGGGGGCGTGGCTTGGACACGGAGCGAGCTGGACGCGTTTGCTTAGAGCTCCGCTCCGACCGCGCCGCGAAATAGCTAACAATCGCTTAAAAAACTGCTACCTCGAAGTATAAGAGCTCCCAGGGATGGATAAACGGCCCCCTAAGAAGAAGAACCCTAAAAAGGGCCATGAAGTAGGCACCTCCGTGGCGGAGTTCTTCACGGCTCCACGTGCAACGACCCCAGGCTCGCAAGATGGCGGCGGTAGGGAAGACGGAGGAGAGAGGCCTGTTAATAGAAATGGAGCCGCGGGATCGCAGAACACGGCTGACACAGCCCAAATCTTGTCCACCCTGGCAGAGGTAAAGTCTTACCTGGCTGGGGAGATTGACCGCTCCACCAAGCTTCTCCGCAGCGAAATCCAGGCCATAGGTGACCGAACCACAAGGCTTGAAGCGAGGCTGGAGGCCACGACGACGGCGCACAACATAGCCATCACACAGGTTAACCTGCTGACGGCCAGAATGGCGGCTGCCGACCTAGCCATCGAAGATATGGCGAATAGATCGCGCCGCAATAACGTACGCCTCAGAGGCCTCCCAGAGAACGCGGGAGAAGGGCCTGTAGCAGACATAGTGACCAACATATTGAAGCCACTACTGCCAAATCTCCCAGAACATCTATGGCACATCGAGAGAGCACACAGAGCTCTGAGGGCAAGGAGGTCTGATGACAACTACCCAAGGGACATTGTAATCAGGTTCCTACATTTCCAAACCACGGACGCCCTCCTCAAGAAAAGCAGGGAGGCCCGGATCACCTTCCAGGGAGCTGACTTATCCATCTTCCAAGACCTGGCACCAGCTACTCTACAGAGGAGGAGGGAGTGGAGGCCCATCACAGAGTCCCTGCGGGATGCAAGTATCCGCTATGCTTGGGGTCACCCCTTCAAGCTCCTAGCATTCAAGGAGGGCAGAACGCACGTTCTCCAGCCAGGAGTGAACCCTCGACCGTTCTTCGCGGCCCTGGGCCTATCAACACCTGAGAGAATCCCAAGCACGATGTCCGGCTCCGGGGACCTGCAGCCCCTGCCAGGAGAATGGCAGTTGGTCGGAGAGTAAGGTACAGGGGTAAAACCTCCATCAAGGGACAGCGACATACCCACACTTGCACTGGGGGACATGGGGGGAGCCCGGTGACTCTGGAGTTGGGAGGGGATTGGGAGACCCGCTCCGGTATCAGGACTGGGGACTTGGCTATACAGCCGAAAGAGGCTTGGACATCGAGCTATGAGCACGCCATGTGGTCCCCTTTGGGAGGGGGGTTAAACGGCTCAAATGGGGAATAACAGTGGGAGAGGCAAACGTATATAAAAAAAAAAAAAAAAAAAAAAAAAAAAAATAATAACAAAACAACAAAACACAAAAAAAAAAAAAAAAACCCAAAAAATATAAAATAAAGCAATAAGGGGGGGATCGCTATCCCACAGCAAAACCCAATTGGACAAAGTAAACTGTATATGTGTTATAATCCTTGTTTGTAGGCCTTATACGTTAACATGTGAAGAGGCCCAGGGAGGTATGGCACCGCACCAAGCGCAGGCATAGCTCATACCAGATGGCCCCGTGGGCCCCCCCTGAGGGCTCATTACTGCAGAGTTATTATGGCCGGGCTCGGTCATCCCCCAGGGGTATAGTGACTCTCTCGCCGGATCCCCCATTATATCCAATGCACTTGTGCCTAACGGAGTAAGTTCTTGCCCGTCCAACCTTATCCTAACGCCACTGCTAAACATCTATTCGACGGGCACAGGACAGTCCAGACAACCCCAGGAGCGTCTGGGTGATCAGTCTAGAGAGGGGATGAGGGCTAAAGGTGTAAAACTGCTGCCTGACCCCCGGGGATTGATCAGGGGGGTGCGGAGAGAGATCAGAGGCATTTTCCTTATCTCAATTAGGCCTCTAGCCTATGGGTCCGGGGGACAAACGCTACTTACCCGGAGGGGATGGGTTCACGGGAAGAAACGGGGATGATATGCCCCAATGGTCATAGGTATGTTTATATGTTCTTGAGATGCATGCTTCTTTCCTACGCATATGTATACCCTGAGTGTCTACGGGCTTGCAATCGGTGGCCCTACACCCGGGGGCTGGGGTAGAACGCCCCGGCATCAGATAGGCCTCATACCCAGGTGTACTAGTAAGAGGGGGCGGACCTGGGGGAAGTAATGGATGCACTGTACCCTGACTGGGTATCTGTATGAGGGATGCCCATCTTCACGCAATTGCGCTTACCCATATCATAGCTAAACATGCGCAACGCTGCCCCATCACGATAGGAGCGGTAACTGTTTCTTGCTTATGTACCAGTGGGGTCAGAGCCAAGGGTAGAAATGTATGTAACACACCTCAAATGTGAATCAAGTACCGATAACATCTATAGTGAAAGTAATGCGCTCTAATTGTGAACCGCCATGGATGCTGTCTTGTTTTATCCCCCGCATGTGCCCACCCCTATCGCTAGCAAACACGCATGTAGCACTCACGGCATAACAAAAATGGTAGACGGGTGACCCGGCCCTGGAGACTTGTATCGCCCAAAAAGGTACGGGTATATATTGCCCACTAACCAGGTGTAACGACCTATGGATAATAATGTATGTAATATACCTTAATGATGACTATGTATTGGTATTCTCTAATGTGCAGGTCCCACGCCCCACATGTAAACCGTTACTTGCAACGTTTGCTTCTCCCATACAAGCACGGCCTCTTCCTGCCACCCCCCCCCCCCCTAGCCCCACAGTGGAAGTCGCGCTCCTACCCCCTCCTTAGTGGTGGTTCTTTTTTCCAAAAGAGGGAGGGCCTCTTCTGGATACACCTGCTACCTCCCATGACCATCTCTAGCTTCACAAAGCCACATAATAATGATGTCCTACCCTGGGACGTATACACACACACACTCTTAATGGAACATACATCAGCATGACATATAGCGTCTTACGCGGTGCGGACCCACCACGGCACCGACACCCGTACCCCATACAGAATCCGCTAAAGTGCGGGATATGGACACGGGGACGACACCCCACACAGGACTGGCGCTTGGTAAGTCCAGTCATCTTCTTTCTATATCCTTAGATTCTTCTCTTTTTTCTTTCTCTCTCTTTCCCCCTCCTTACCCCTCCCCCCCCCTATCCTATGGGACGGGCCCAGCGACGGTAGAGCACTCTAACGAATCAATACTTAGCAGACACGGCAGCAATGGGGAGTTAGGTGGTGATGAGCGAACAAAACTAAGTTGGGTATGGCCCTGAAACTGCTCTCCATAAATGCCAAGGGTTTGAACGCCCCAAGAAAGAGGCGTCTAATGCTTAGGGAGATAAAACGACTTAACCCAGATGTGGCACTCATACAGGAAACTCACCTCTCTAAGAACACGACACTTCAAATTAGAGACCGTACATATAATACATCTTATGAAGCCAGATCACACCGGAAAATTAACGGGGTGGCTATCCTAGTGCACAACAGATGCCCGTTTCATATTCGATCCATGGAACTAGACCCTGACGGAAGGTACATTATCCTCTCGGGGACACTATATTCACACTTGCTGCATGTCGTCAACATCTATGCCCCTAACACACCGAACCCAGCATTCTGGGAGACGATGACGGAAAAAATAAAGACCCTACCCCACGGTCTGATTATCATGGGGGGCGACTTTAACGCCGTACCGTGCCCAGCGGTTGACAGAAGCGCCAAGGCAGGGATGCAGAGGTCACAGGGCAGGGGGGGACAGGATAGGCTACTTCACAGCTTTGTTCAGGGCACTGGTTTGATTGACGTGTGGCGAGCCCAACACCCCGGAGAAGTAGATTATACTTTTTATTCTGCTCCACACGGCACCTATTCGAGGATCGATTACTTCCTGGTGAACAACGCGAGCATGGCGAGAGTAAAGGAGACGACGATCGGATCCATTACGTGGTCAGATCACGCCGACGTCACTTTGACACTAGACCACCTATGCACGGCGGGACCATGGAATTGGAGGATGAGTGCCCACCTGTTGAGAGATGAGGGAACCAAGGCGGAAATACGTGCTGATCTGCAAAATTACTTCGCTGAGAACGACACAGAGGACATAACTCCGCAAACCATGTGGGCAGCCCACAAGGCAGTGATCAGGGGCACCTGCATTAAACTGGCAACAAGGAAGAAGGCACAAAAGACCAAAGAGGTTACACGGCTCCTGGAGGTATTGAGAAAGGTGGAGCAAAAACATAAAAACGCCCCCAACCCCCACCTCACGGAGCAAGTACAGGAGATCAGACGATCCATCACCACTTTACTGATGGATGACTCCATCAAGGCACTAAATTGGACGAAGAGAACATACTATGAACATTCGAACAAGATGGATACACTATTGGCCCGAACCCTTCGTCCGCGTCGAAATAGCGCCCCGATCACTACAATCAAACACGGAGACGGAACGGTGAAAAGGACCCCCGCAGAGGTTGCGCAAGTCTTCACAGACTATTATACGCAACTCTACAACCACTCGCCTAGGACACAAACATCCCAGGAGGAGGCCACCGCACAAATGCAGAAATTCTTACGGGGCCTAGAGATACCGAAACTTCCGACAGCAACGGCACAACTTCTTGATGAGGCAATAACGAGGGAGGAAGTGGACAGGGCTATAGCAGGCCTGAAGAGCAACAGGGCACCGGGACCGGACGGCTTTGATGGGGCGTACTATAAGGCCTTTCGGGAGGAACTTTCCCCGCGACTGGCACGACTCTTTAATGACCTTATGGAGGGAGGCAGCACAGAAAGCAGTATGTCCCTAGCTAACATAATACTCCTGCAGAAACCTGGTAGGGACCCACTACTCCCTGATAATTATAGACCTATATCGCTGATTAATCACGATGTCAAGATACTAGCGAAGATACTTGCAGAACGACTGAACCCTGCACTGAATACTCTGATCCACCCGGACCAGGTGGGATTCGTGCCTGACAGGCAACTCTTTGAGAACACCCGGAGGAACATAGACCTCATCTGGCGCCAAAAGACATCCGACACACCAACACTCCTGGTATCATTAGACGCCGAGAAGGCCTTCGACAGGGTCGAGTGGCCGTACCTATTCGACCTCCTACGACATCTGAACTTCCCAGAACGATATGTGACAACAGTTAAGGCCATGTACGACCACGCCTCCGCTCAGGTTAAGATTGCAGGAGCCGGGCCTCAACCTTTTCGGCTAAGGAATGGAACCAGACAGGGCTGCCCCCTCTCCCCCCTTTTGTTTGTACTGTCACTTGAGCCACTGATGCAAGCCATGAGACAACACCCTCTGATCACAGGGATAAAAGTGGCGGGGCAGGAATTTCTTGCCTCTGCCTATGCAGATGACGTATTGCTGACCCTCACGAAACCCAACGAATCCATGGCAGCGCTCAGAGACCTTCTAACACAGTTCGGTGCCTTTTCCGGCTACAAGGCGAACCTGGAAAAATCAAGCGCCCTCCCGATCGGCATGACGGCAGAAGACATAGCAACCATAAGAGATACCCATAACATTCCGATAGTACGAGACCACTTAAAATATTTAGGAATACGCCTACCGGCTGACCCGCAGAGACTTCACCTCTTGAACTACACTCCTCTGATCAGGACACTCATACAAGATATGGAAAGATGGCACGACAAACCCATATCTTGGATAGGGCGCATCCATACGGTAAAGATGAATGTTTTACCGAGAATTCTATTCCTCTTTCAAGCGTTGCCAGTAAAGCTGCTCAAATCCGATCTAGCGCACCTTCAAAAAGCAATAGGTGATTTCATTTGGCAGAACCGCAGACACAGGATCTCCAGAAATATATTATACAGGCAGAAGCAAAGAGGGGGGTTGGGCTTGCCACACCTTTACTCATACTACTTAGCAGCACAATTGGCACAGGTTGCCATGTGGCATACACCTCTAGAGAGGAGAAGATGGGTAGACCTAGAGTCACTCATGACAGGATCCGACCTCCCACAGTATCATATGTGGGTACGCAGAGAAGATAGACCTATCATGAGAACGGCATGCCCAGCTATCCTGAACTCCCTATCCATCTGGGACGCACATGCTCACAGGTATCATCTAACATCAAAATTATCTCCCTTGACCCCCATACTGAGGAATAGGGCTTTCCTGCCAGGCCTAGCAGCTAGGGAATTCACTAACTTAGAGACCGCAGGGATCCAGAGGATCTGTCATATGTACGAACATAAGATACTAGTACCCTTTGACCAGCTCCAACAGAGAACACACCTCACCCCCACTGATTTCTTCCGGTATATGCAGCTAAGAGACTATGTCCAGCGGCCAGACGTTAGACAGGCAGCGACCGGCCCTATGACATTTTTTGAGAGAATGTGCCTAAACGAATCCACGCGAAAAGGCTTAATAACGACAATGTACACACACATATGCTCAGAAACAAAGGAATGGGGTCCACTAACATACACAGAGGCGTGGGAAAGGGATCTGGGGGAGGTGCTGGAGGGGGAGGATTGGAGAGACATTTGGGAGGCAAACCACAACGTATCCATCTGTGTAACATTACAGGAACAATCATACAAAACAATGTTTAGGTGGTACACCACCCCAGTCACACTGCACCGCATGAGACAAACACCCACTGATGAGTGTTGGAGGGGTTGTGGACACAGGGGCACATACCTTCACATGTGGTGGGACTGCCCCAAAGCTCAACGATACTGGTCTCAGATTCAACTCGTACTGTTTGGAATTTTCCATAAAGCACCTGACCTTGTCCCATGGACATACCTCCTAAACAGACCCATAGTTAACTGGACGAGAGAGGAACAAAAATTAGTACATAAAATCACTCTGGCGGCTAGGAGAGCTATGGCGCAAACTTGGCTACAAACGGAATTACCCAACATCCAGAGAGTAATAGGAAACATAAAGGAGGTACACCTAATGGATAGCCTAACGGCTAGACTGAGAGGGACCACATCTAAATTCGACAAACTATGGGAGCCTTGGCATGCCTATGCTCTTCTCAATCCCCCCTAGATCAACAGTTTACCAAAAATTCACATTAATTGCAAGCCGAGCTGGGACGTCGCATAGGACCCCCCCCCCCCCCCCTCTCCCTTCCGCTTTTTCTCTCTTTCTTCTCTTCTTTTTCTTCTCTCCCTCTGCGTCTCTCCTTCCCTACAATATAGGGGTAGGGAGAACGTGGGGATCCTTCTCATAATCTCCAGAACACTAGCGAATAACCACACAACACACTACAGTGCATGACCAGTACTCAAACTCGAAGTGCCAGACAAATACGCAGGTACACAACAACTGGCGAGGTCCCGAGTGGAGGGACTTGTCGCTCAGGCCCATTGAGTTACGATATGTTCCGTAATGTCATGTTATGTTTCTATTTTTTCTAATGTTTTATAATGGTTACACCTATACAACGCAAAGAAGGAAAATATAAGAAAAAATGCCTTGGCGGACTGAGATGATGATAGCATTATGATATGGGAGGACTTGTCTCAGCATAACTGTTCAGCCTGAAATGATGTACTCATGATGAATATGTTTCGTGGCTTCTGCGCAAGCCCATACACTGTTTGAAGCATAACTCTGTCTACCAAGATGCAAAAATAAAGTATTTAAAAAAAAAAAAGAAATGAACACCAAGGTGACACACGAGGGATCAAGTTTGCGGGTATTGAGAAGGTCCAGTTGGGGCGCAGAGGTGGCGACCTGGACCGTACTCTTCTCAAGAGAGAATGCTATTGGATCTACAAATTCAATACACTGGCCTCTAACGGATTAAATGAAGGGTTTACATTTACGCCCTTCATTGAAAACTAAAATGAGTTCCACAGTAGATAATATTCAACATCAGTAGTAATGCAAAACTACTTAAAACTGTATATATATATAAAATAATTTGTGTAAATACTTTCGTTATTTGTGTGTTTAAATTTGGTTTTTAACGTCCCTCGGCCCCCCCAATCACATAAGTGCACAAGTGGTAAAACATCTATATTGAAGGAAATAATGCTAAGGAACAAATGGACCTTTTGTACATTTCTATATATATACATATATAGATATGTATGCACAGTAGGTTTTTTTCATGTCCTGTCCCTTTAAATAACCAGGACTTAGATTTATAGCTCTTAGACAAGCATAGCATGGATCCTTTAATTACTCCTACATACATATATTTAGACATGTATGCATAGATCTTTAGGTCCTGCCCCTTTAAATAAGGACTTAGATCGTGTAAATAATTAATTTGTCATTTATGTACCACACTTATATGTATACATATACTTATATACTTTTTTCACCACTGATATATCAGTAATGTGCATATGTGTACAGATCATGGACTAGCTCCCCTAATCATTAAGTTCGTGTAAAGAGGATAATTAGCTGGATCTGTCAGACTAAGGATGGATACAGACTAACTTCAGTCTGATCCATTTGATCTAATATGGACACAGATCGTCACTTTGTTCAATACCAATTGAATGTTTAGTCGATAATGCACCAGGGAGGTCCTTAGAACTCCTGTCAATCATCCGGTGACGTTCACAAGGGGGCGGCACTTACTCGAACGGGATTTTTCGGCGCGAACAGTTTGGATACGCCCACTGTTTTCCGACCCGGTATACCTGTATAAAAGAGCCGCACGAGGGACTGGCTGACACTATACCTCTGACGAAGGCGCATTAAGGCGCTGAAACGCGCGTTAGGTTAGTTTAGTCAGGAGCAGCCACGTATTTTAGATTCCAGCGAGCAATAGATTTAGCAATCTGGGGACTGAGTATGTTTATTTAATTGTATTGAGAGGAGCTTTGTATGCTTAACTCTTTTCCTGTGATCTGGGGGTCTGGGAGGGGAATCCCTTGAGAGAAGGGGCCTCCTTTGTTCTAGCTCGATCATTTAGCTGGAACAAGTGTGTTTATTTAGCTCTATTGCTTTCTAGTGGCAACACGATTTAGTTTAACATCCCACAACACAGGGATTTAAGAAGCAATTGAGCAACCATGTGCACTTGATATAACATCCCACAACACAGGGATTTTTTTTTTTTTTTAATTCTTTATTTTTGTGTCGGCACGGAGTGCGGCATATCAAAATACAGTGGCTCGCGCAGGGGCCGAGTACAAACAGTTTTACAGGTTATACATCAGTAGACAGATGATGTTTTAGCATATTAGGTGTTGTTTCGTGCCGCTCCGTGTCGCTTTTAAGTGAAATATAAAAAAGGGGGGGGGGGGGCGTTTCAGCCCTGAATTCAGGGGAACAGGAAAAAACAATAGCATAAAAATAGAACAGTACAATACAATGAAAAACATTGAAATGAAACAAAACAATGCAATGTAGATAAACAGTGCAGTAGACAAGTCGCTTCTCGTGGAATAAGTCATAATGGTGAAATATGGTCTGTGTTGCATGTGGCCGTATAGGCTTTGACAACTGTGAGTCGCGTCGGTGCTGAGTGTGGCTCTTTGAGGTGTTACGGCTCATACCGAGACCGACCTCCATGGTGTGACGTGTGTCCTACAGTGTAAGCTAGGTGTATATTAGCCTTTACGGCCTTGGTATTTTGCTTTTCCGTATTATCAGTAATCGTTTTGGGTGCCTTTAGGCCGCATATAGATAGAGAGGACAATGTAATGCATTGTTATGTTCAAGAGAAGCATAAGAATCTGTCGTAATACGTCCAATTGTTTGTTGTTTGTGCAACCAACAATTGGAAATGGCGAAAAATAAGAACAGTGGGGGGGAGGGGGGAGGGTGGGTCAGGATAGGAAGCTGAGGGGTGGGGAGGGGGGGGAAGCACCGGTCGTGGGGGGGGGGGGCGCGGCGGAGTGAGGCCAATTCAGCAGCCTCTGTCTGTCAGCGTCGTATTATAAGGTCCCTATTCGTCTAGGTAGTCTTCCCAGGGTTGCCATATTTTTTGAAAAGATTTTTCTGTGTTCCTGATTTGGGCAGTGAGTTTGTCCATCAGATATGTGTCTTTGATTTTTACGATTACGTCTGCGTCTGTGGGTAGGTCAGGTTTTAGCCATGCTTGGGCAATGGCCCTTCTGGACGCTAGTGTGATTTTGTCAAAGAGTCGTTGTTCTTTCCTGGGGAGGCCGTCTATGGGTTTGGATAATAAGATCGACCAGGGTTCCAGAGCAACAGGTTTCAAAAGAACGTCTGTCAAGAGCGTCTGTATGCGCGTCCAGTATTTGTGCATTTCGGGGCATTCCCACCACATATGTATGAAGGTGCCCTTACCCCCGCATCCCTTCCAGCATGTATCGGTCGTGGTTTTACCCATTTTATGTAGTTGCACTGGTGTGGTGTACCATCTCATGAGCATTTTATAGGATTGTTCTTGGTGTAGTACGCAAATGGAGGTTTTGGCTGTCGCTTCCCATATGTCAACCCAATCCTCTCCCTCCAATGTCCCCCCCAGGTCCGTCTCCCATTGGCTAATGTATCGTGGGTCTGTGGCGTCTTTGACGGGGGCGCTGAGATGTGAGTAAATAGCGGTTATTAGGCCTTTTTGTACGGTTTCGGCATTACATAGCTGTTCGTAAAACGTCATTGGGGTGTGTGCTGCTTTTTTAACCTCTGGAGATCTGGCGAAGTCTCGTAGTTGCATGTGGCGGAATACGTCCTTTGTAGTCAGGGTCGTCAGGAGTTTAAGACTGTCAAACGTTCTGAAGACTTCGCCCTCGTACATTTGTCTGTATCTCTGCATCCCCGTGCTCTCCAAGCCCCTAAAGTCCCTTGCGCTCAGCCCGGGCTCAAACGCCTTGTTTCTCAAGTATGGTGTCAGTGGCGAGGGGGTGTGCTTGAGTGCGTATTTGATAGCCGTCTTGTCCCAAATTCTTACCGAATTTAGGATGGCCGGGCAGGTGGTGCTTAGGGCGGGTCTGTCTGGTTTGGGGACCCATATCCAGTATTGTGGTAGGTCTGTGCCCAAGAGCTTTGTTTCCAGGTCGACCCACCTATGGGAGCCTTCTGGAGTGTGCCACGCCACTATTTGGGCTAATTGGGCCGCTAAGTAGTAAAGATGTAAATTTGGGAGTCCAAGCCCTCCTCTTAACTTCAGTCGATACAACACCTGTCTGGCTATTCTATGTTGTTTTTGTGCCCATATGAAGTTATCTATGTGTCTTTGTAGTGTGGTGAGGTCTTGTTTACTAACTTTGACCGGCAGAGCCTGGAACAAGAACAATAGACGTGGGAGCAGCGTCATTTTTATGGCATGAAGCCGCCCAATCCATGAGATTGGCTTCTCCTGCCATTTGTCTATGTCCTTGCATAGTTTTTGCACTGTGGGCGTGTAATTCGCGTCGTATAGCTTCTCTGGGTCTGCGGTTAGTTTGATCCCTAAGTATTTGACTTCGGTTCTCGAGAAGTGAAGGGGGTGATTGGCTTGTATGGCCATGATCTCTGCTGTATTCAATTCCAGTGGCATTGCCACTGATTTTTCTAAATTAATTTTATAGCCTGCTTCCTGCCCGTATTCATCTAGGAGGGAGAGAAGGTGTGGCAGGGATCTCTGGGGGTTGGTGATTGTGACCATTATGTCGTCGGCGTACGCTGAAACTTTGTACTCCTCTCCCCCTGCCTGTATGCCTGGGATGTTCCCGTCTTCCCTTATCTGTTGCAGAAGTGGTTCAAGCGCTAGGACGAACAATAAGGGGGAGAGGGGGCAGCCCTGCCTGGTGCCGTTGGCGGGCGTGAATGGGGTCGCAGCCGCTCCTGGGACGGCTGTCTGCGCCCTGGGTGCGGTGTACAGGGCCTTTATGCCCCTTACGAACCTCTCCGGCATTCGGAGGTGCTCCAAAAGCGAGAAGAGGTAGTGCCACAGGACCCTATCGAACGCCTTCTCCGCGTCCAGGGAAAGGATCAGAGAAGGCGTCCGGGTCCTCACTGCCCACCATATGACATCTGCGCCTCTCCTAGTGTTCTCGTATAATTGCCGAGATGGCACAAAGCCGACCTGGTCCGGGTGGACCAGTTTTTCCAGCAAGGGGTTTAGACGAGTCGCTAGAATTTTGGCGAACAACTTGACGTCGAAGTTTATGAGCGAAATGGGCCTATAGTTCCCAGCCTCCGACAGATCTTTACCAGGTTTCGGAATGAGGGTGATGTCTGCTGTTAGTGTTTCTGGGTTGGGATGTCCTCCGTCCATCCATTCCGCATATACCTTAACTAATCGTGGGATTAGGGTGTCTCTAAGGATCTTATAGTAGGAACCGTCGTACCCATCCGGTCCCGGGGCCTTATTACCTTTAAGTGCTGAGATGGCCTTATCGACCTCTTCCTCCTCTATCGGGGCATTCAGTGTCAGTATGTTTTCCGGCGTGAGATGTGGCAATTTTGTTTTGTTCAAGTAGTTTGCGACCGTGATCGCATATGTCGCATTGTTACTGTTTAAGTCCGGGGAGTGGTTATATATGTTTGCCAGGAGCTCCGTAAAGACCTGGTTGATTTCCGAGGGGTTGTGTGTGATCTGCCCTGTCTTGTTTCGGATCGCCGTTATGGTTTTGAACTGTTGTTTGGGGTTGAGTGCCCGGGCCAGGAGGGTGTCCATTTTATTAGAGCGTTCATAATAAAGTCGTTTTTTACGGACTAGATCCCTACCAAGTTCCTCAACCGCTAAGGCCCTAATTTTGTGACGGAGTTCCCGAAGGTCTTGGAGTCCTTGCGTCGTGGGGGTTTGTTTGTGCCTGGCTTCGGCCCTCCTCAGCGCCTTCTGGAGCTCGAAGAGGGTTTCCGCCTTATGCTTTTTTCGCCTAGTTGCCAATTTGATAAGGGAGCCCCGGATGACCGCCTTATGGGCGGCCTATATTGTGGTTTGTGTTAGGTCCGGTGTGTCGTTTTCTTCGAAGTAGGAAGCAATGTCTTTCTGAATAAGCAGTGCTACATCTGGGTCTTTAAGGAGTGTGCTGTTCAACCTCCATTTCCAAGGTGGCCTAGGGCCTGGGATTCGTAGTGAGAGTTCTATATCTGCGTGGTCTGACCACGTAATGAGGTTGATCCGCGCGGAATGGATCCACGGGATCCCGGCCTGATTGACCAAAAATAAATCTATGCGGGAGTAAGTGGAGTGTGCCGCCGAAAAAAAAGTGTAGTCTCTTTGTCCCGGGTGTCGCAGTCTCCAGGGGTCAAGTAGTTGTGTATTTTGCATGAATTGAAATAGTAATTTATCCTGTCCCCCAACCCTCGGGGTCCTCTGACCTCCCACCGGTGTGCTACGATCGACTGGTGGACTGGGGGTGGCGTTCAGGTCGCCCCCCAATACTATTATACCATGCGATAGTTTCTGCACGATACCGTGTAAGTTGTCCCAAAAGGCTGGATCTGATTGATTAGGCGCATAGATATTGATTAGGTGATAGGTGGTGGCGTGTATGGTCCCAGTAAGGATGACGTACCTACCCGTGGTGTCGGATTGTGTCGTATGAGTGATAAAAGGGCAGTTTTTATGGATGAGTATTTCTACTCCGTTTTTTTTCACCAGAGCTCTGGAAGAGTACGCCCTGGTGTACAGGTGGTCGGTTAGTTGAATCCGGGCTGAGCGCAACATATGAGTCTCCTGCACGAAGGCTATGTCTGTCTTTTGTCTTTTTAGTTCCCTCATTAGTAGTCGCCGTTTGGTCGGCGTATTGAGGCCGTTAACGTTAAGGGAAGTAATTTTAAGTGTGGCCATGCTTCGGGTTGAGTAAGGTCCTGTCAGTCCCGTGAGTGTCGTAGTCAGGTCTGTCCGCCGCGTCCCCCACCAGGGAGCGGTGCTTGTGAACTAGGGAGGAGAGGTAGAGACCGGGCTCCTTTTAGAGACCGGTATGGGGATGGGAAGGGAGTCCTCACTAGGGAGAATACGTTCGGTCTGTGAGTTGGGCTATTGGAGGCTATTTGCAGGAGGGCTGTCGAGGCCCAAGGGCTGTCTCAGCTGTCTCAGCCTTAGTGTACGAAGTGAGGGTAAGGGGAAGGGGAGGGGTAGTGGTACAGTACGGGGGGTAGGGGATCACTCCGGTCTTATTCGTGCCGGGTGTATCGGGGGGTGGCTGTCCGCTCCGCGAGTACTTCAAGTAGCACGGAGGGGACAAACAGTCGCCGAGCACCCTGCCGAAGACCCGAGTATCTAGATATCTTAGGATATAAACGTTAGTGCCCTGCCAAGTTCGGTAAGGGAGGTGTGTATTCTCATACCAAATCAATTGTGCATACACAGAGTTACAATACAGTTACGAAGCAAGCTTATTTGACCTTAAGTAGACATTCAATATATGCGTAAGTTACATGAGACATTAAACCTGAGACATTTACCACATTGAATACATTTAGAACTATTACACCTAGTACCCCCCTCTAAAGTTCTAATCCCCTTACCCGGGTATCATTCAGGGTCAGCAAGGGGGAGGGGGCTTCGTCCCGTCTATGTCAGAGCTGCCGGGGTATGCTACTCCGTCACCCGTCCCGTAGGATAGTGGGGGGGGGGGGGGCAGGGGAGAACAGGGATGTCCGGAGAGAATAAGAAGTGTCAGTCACCTCTGTGGGGGTGGTCCCGGAAACGGGTCTGGGGGGATGGGGTTAACCGTGGGGTACTAAGCATTATCCCATACCACATATGCACCTGATAGCCTAAGTCATAACCCCCAGGTTCCGTCATCACCAGAAAGCCCTCGAGGTCCCCTTAAGTACTGAGAATTACACATAAAAACAGAAAAGCAGAAGATAGTAAAATAATAATGAGATAATAATAAAACAATAGAGTAATAGAGTAATACTGAGGGGTGGGAGGAGAGGGAGTATGCACTTGTGTTTCTGGTCGTGGATGCAACACTTTCAAAGACCCTGTGCAGTGTCCTAATGCCTGGGGATGAACCAGTGTCCCATTCAGCAGTGGACTCCGGCACTGTCCTGTTTGTAAATGGGTGGTGTAAGAGTCACTAATCTGTGCAGCACGGTGATAACTTGGACGGGCCAAGCACGAGTGGGTCTTCTGTATAAGTGTGTTCTCGTCCTTACACAGCTTCCGTTTCTATTCAGTAGTTTAAGTCTGTGGTCGCGGGTTAGAGTGGCAGCCGTTCTTTTTCTGCGTCATTTTTCTTCTTGTGATGTTGCGATGTTTTTAACGGGCGATGCGTATTTACCCATCCAGTATCAGTCCCTTGCGTTTCATGCAAATTCTAGGGTATATTGCGTTCCGTTTGTTTTCGCAGTGTCCTTTCTCAAGCCCCTAGGTGCTGTACTGTGATGTGTGGTAGTAATCCTTCTGTCACAGGTCTTGTCTTGTCTTGAATTCTTGAGTGTTGCATACATTGGATCTTTGAATAATGTCTCTTGTGTTTGTATCGTCTGTGGGTTTGCGGTCCGCAGCTGTAGCCGTCTGTGTTCAGTTTAGTAGTCCACTTTTGTGTTATAACCTATGATTTGGGTCTGAATCTCATCTTGCTGGTTTGTGCGGGAGGGGATATCGTTAGGGTGAGTTTGGCTAGTAGTTGGTAATGTTTGGTAGAGGGAAGGCCCCTTTGGGTCCCCTATAGTGCACCGCCATCCAAGCCTGCCCCATCCCTGGTCAAGAGGCCTAGTGCTTGGGTCCCTCGTTGGGGGAGTCGGAAATCTTCTGGGACTTCTATACCTAGTCCCCGGAGGAAGGCCTTTGGGTCAGCCGTGGGCAGGAGTACAGCTGGTCGCGGGCCATTGAACACCAGCATTTTAAAGGGGTGTCCCCATGCAAAGTTGAGGCCCTTTGCCCTGACTAGGTCAGCAACGGGCTTCCATTCCCGTCTCCTGGCTAAAGTGGCAGGTGCAATGTCCTGGTAAAGGTGGAGTGTGGAGCCATCCAGCGTGTAAGTGTGGCGGCGTGCGCTTTTAATAATCGCTTCTTTGGTAGAGAAAAAATGCCACCTCATTATCACGTCACTAGGGGGGCTGTCAGGTGGGCCCCTGGCTCTCAGCGCTCTGTGCGCCCTGTCTATGGTCCATAGATGTTCCGGTATGGCAGGTAATTGATCTTTAAACAGCCTCAGCAATACATTTGTTAAGTCTGCATCTTTAATTCTTTCAGGTATGCCTTTAATTCTCAAGTTATTTCTGCGGGACCTATTAGAGGCATCTTCTAGCTCTGCCTCTAGTTCAGCCACTCTAGTGATTAGGTGGTTGGTGGTGGAGGCTGTTTCATTATGGGCTGCTACCACGTGGTCCATCCTCCATTCCAGGGCCTCTGTGCGCTGGCCCACTGCTTGAATCTCCTCCTTAACCTCCCTTGCTGATCTCTCTATCTCCCCAGCCAGGTAGTGTCTTACCTCTGCAATTGAGTGCAGGATTTCTGCATTGGTCGTCTGCAGAGGTCTGTGCCCGTTTTCTCCTGTATGTGGGGAGTCCGGAGAGCCCGCGCTCACTTGGCCGCCGCCATCTTTGATTACATGCGGCCTGGGCGTCGCGAGGAGTTCGGCGACGGAGGGGGTCCCTTCCCTCTGCTTTTTGCCGGATTTTTTGTTTGTGGCCATTTCCTAGAGTGTCCTTCCTTCAGCAGGCAGGTTTGTAGGTCGTTGGCAGGGGTGAGTAGCGTTTTGCTCGGCGTTTCGGGTCTGGCAGGGCGCAGAGCTCTTCGCCTAGGCAGCCATCACCGTCGGCGGTCAGACCACGCCCCTGACAACACAGGGATTTAAGAGTAACTTAGCAACAATGTGCACTTGATACAATTTGTTTCCATTGTTGTTATCTAGTACACCAGGTTTTTATACCTACTTTGAGCTCCTCTCCCTATATCTCACCCTATCTGGCTATTGTAAATATTGTTTTTTAACAAGGCATTTGCCCTGGGCATTTGGGGGCAGCGTTTTTTGCCGCCCCCTGGAAAATGCCGCCCAAGGCAAATGCCTCGTTTGCCTCGTGGCTAAAACATCCCTGGGCTAAGCAATGAAAATAATGTGTTTTTTTTCAGAGAAAAGGCAGTATTTACATTTCTGCCTAGTAACACCACTAGTGGCAGTTATTCAGACAACAACAAGAGGGACTTCCTATTTCAGTGCAGCACATGGTGCGTGGAGACGCTAAACGCTCCCCACAGAGATGCATAATGCAATGAGGAGAAGCAGAGTGGCACAGCGCAACATTTTGCTGCATATGCGCAATAGCCTTCCAATGCTTTGATATGGAAAAGCACTGGATTGGGTGAAATCATCAAGACTGATGATCTCAGCCAAGGAGGCCGAGCCAGGTATGACCAGGTACAGTGAGAGTGAAGTGGCGTTGGAAAAAGGCGTTCTCTCAGAACTGTAGGAAGGATTACCTGACTAGACACTCAATTCATTGCTTATCTATGATCACAAGCAATAATCTATGATACAAATATTATAATATATATATATATATGGTTAATGACTTAGAAGAACCATAAACTTGGAAAATTGTGGACTTTTGAGCTCTTTATCTTGTACTAACAGAAGACTATTTGAGCTAATTTATCTATACTCAGATATGAAGCTTTAAAAGCAGAGTTAAAGCAAAACCTACAGTTTTCCAAGATTATTTCCTTATACATTCATTTTTTTTCTAAATCTTAAGGGGACACTGTCACCAAAAATTTAAATATATATCTTGTTTATTACTTTTATTTAACAGGTTTAGTCTGTCTAAAAAATGTTTTACTGTTTTGTTTTGCTTTATTTTATGTCTAACATATACTAACTTTCCTATGTGTGTCCATCTTCTCACTGTTTCAGTAAATGTGTCCCCACTTAAAAACACAGCATGTTAACTACACTTTGAGTCCATAAGATGGATAGCGGTGAGAGAGACCAAGAACTAAACAGTATGGAGGAGGAGGATCAACAGCCAATTGAGATGGGGCCTGTGAAACTATTGGGGACGGGGTATATTTTCATCCATGCCCCAACCCCATGGGCAAAGGGCAGTAGTGCATTGCCGTGTTAACCTGCGGCAACGCTGTGTTTTACTGGAGATCGCAAGATCTCTACTCCACAGTCTGCAGCTCTGCACCCGACTACGGAGGGGCCCCGCACCTGATGGCATAAGGACAAGCCAAGGGCCGCCACCTTAGTCGGCCATTTTGATCACCGGTTCGGCGAACTTGTTACATGAATCCTACCACTGGCATCGAGTGGCAGAATTTTAAATGCCATATTTACTCGAATCTAATGTGCACCTTTTTTGGAAAATAAAGTTCCCAAAATGTGAATGCACATTAGATTCGATGGCGCATTACATTCGGGGCAAAATTCAACATTTTCCAGCACATTGCATTCCAGCAAATTTCATTGGGGTACATTGATGTTGTGGCAGGCTTATGCAACATATGATCATACACTGTAACTAAACCCCCATTATTTTTAACCTAGGTGAGGTGTTTTTAAATTAAACTATTATAATCTATGAGTGCTGATCACTATCTGAATATATATATATATATATTCAGATAGTGATCAGCACTCTCGGGTTTTTGAAGGTTTAAAACTTACAGTTTATTAGTCATCCATTAAAATAAGATCAACGTTTCAGTCCCAGCAGGGACTTTCATCAGGATCAGACATAAACAACATAGTAAAACAGTGCATTTATATACAATAAATATGAGTGAAATTAGTGGAAAATGACTTATCCCTGGTGCTGAGAATAGTGGGAGTGGTGCCCCTGGCGTCCCCCATTGTCCCCTGCCCATGTGCGAACGAGGCCACGCCCCCACGTGCCGTGATGACGTCACGCGTTGCCGCGGCAGCGAAAATCACATGGTGCTAGAAACAGGAAGTAGCATGCATGTAAAACAAGTGTAAACCCGGTTGTTATAGCAACCTGGCTACGTGACATGCAAGCCGTAATAAAGATATAGTGCCTATATCCTCAACCAAGAGAGTGCTTCAATCTAAGAAACGATATGAAAAGGGAAGGAGCTAAATTGAAAATTAAAGAATAAAAAATGATTAAAAATTTAAATTAATGGTACATATATACATACATTTAATAACATAGGAAGTGGCTAACCTATCTCTATTACAAGAGATCTAAATTATTGTATTAAAACCAATATAAGCATCATCTAATCAGAGGTCTTAAAGTTGGTCCACTTTAAGACCTCTGATAATAAATAATAAATAAAAAATAATACATTTTATTTTATTTGAGACACTTTATCCTGGTTCCAGAGCTCATCCATTTCAACAGGGGAGTACAGTCCCTAAACTGCACAGCGCCTATACATAGAGTCATTAGAGACTCTGTTTGTAAGTACCCACTTGGGAATTTTATGTACTTTCTCATATAACTTTAGACAATACTGCACAATTGTTTGCCTATTTGTGTTTCTCCAGGACAAGATACTCGTCTGGAGTAGGGGTGGGTCGCCTATACGGACCCAGAGGCGATTTACACCAGAGCTGGGTCCACAGCTCTCTGTTTGTGAGTGTGTATATATCTTAGAATTCCATATTATTAAACCCTGTACTATCTACACTATATTTTGGTCTCTTATATATATTCACTAAATTGATGATAAAGTGGGAACTTCCCCCTAACTAAACCAAAAGGTGATCATTTATTTATTATACAAGCGCTACATTCTTTTCTATTATCTGTAAATTTTGCTGGTGATATTGTAAGGAGTTACATGAATGTTTAGCTGCTCATTATATATGAAGATCTAACATATGTGTGTATACTAAACATCTATTTTATAAGCGCTAGTCCTTACCCACGTCTTATGATTCTACATTGTCATACCAACTCACATAAAGCTGGGACTTTGTTGATTGGCTGTTAAATTCTGCTGCGCCTTTTCGGTTTCCTGAAAGAACTCAAACAGAATTTAAATGTATGCAGGGAATTTAAAACAAAACCGCTATAAGAAAGATTTTTGCACAACTAAGTATCCATTTATAAAAAAAAAAATCTTATGCATTATATTTTAGCCCTTTACAGGTAAACAACATGTAAATTAGATTAGCCTCCTGAAACGTCATGCAATTTGCATTGATAAAGGAATACCAAAGCACGCAGCATTTTGGTGTAGCTATCCAAGCACGCATATGCACACCTAAAGCATCATGGCGGAGAAGCTGCCCACATTATGGAAGTCCAGCATAGGTAAATTGCTTTATTCCCCCAATAAACACTGCAGTAACATTTACTAAGGACGGGGAACAAGGAACCGTCACTTCCAGTTCCAATTCTATGGAAGAAGTATTGCATCACTTCTTCCATAGAATTCAATAATTGGGAGGTCAGATTCCCAGTAGGCAGAATGGCAGGATGAAGATATCACTTGCTAACAAATCTCCCTGGGATATAACTGCAATTATGCTCAGTCAGTCATTTACCGAGCTTGAAGATAAATTTAGCTCACAGCATCTCTAACAGCAAGCCTAGAAAGCGATGGCTGTATATCTAGAGAGGGTGTTTAGCCAAAGTCACAGATTGGTTACCATATCACCATCTGTATAAAGGACATATAATACAATGTATGTTACGGCTGCTTATTATCCTAGGCTGTACTGTAATATGGATTTTTATAAGCACACTAAAACGCACAAAAATAATAAAAAATTCCGGAAATGGGTTATGTAAATCATAAGGCACCACAGCAATAAAATGGAAATATGTGGTTTGAATGTGTGTCTCACAGCAATAGAACTGTCAGTATAAGAGCTACTTCTAACTACATCACAGCTGGGCCAGATTAAGAGCCCATTGGGCCTGGTGCCAACAATTACGATGGGCCTAACTACAGAATCTTATTGACAGAAAGCACTAAAACAGTCATACCTCCCATGTAACTGGTGGAGATGGTGCTGGAGGGAAACTCAAAGGATACAGCTATTAGGAAACACATACTCTTTGCTAATCTCTTGTTTTCAAGTAAATTCATACCCCCTAACAGCAGTGTCCGGTGAAGCAGGATTTCAGTGGGCGGGGGGGAAAGAGTGGGCCACTGATGTGAGTCACGTAACCAGAACCACCCAAAGGGACACACATTCCCAAACAGGGAGTGTGTCTGCACGAAGAGTTAGATGGTCAGCCTGGCATGAATGCACATCAGGCTGCCTGCCAATTATGAAGGATGACCAACCAAGGGCATGCTATGCAGACAGCACTCTGAGCTTGGCATAAATGCATCTAATGATGCGGTTGCTCCACGCTTTCTAAGGACAGTCCCCTAGCACTCGCTGGTCCACTCCTCTCCTTACCTTCTTACTAGCAGGCAGAAGCTCCTGTTATACAGTCTGGGACAGAGGAAAGCTGTATGTAGTGAGTGTAGAAGAAAGGGAACATGCCACAGTGTTACAGAGACAGAAGCAGCAAGAACATTTGCATATTGTGCAAAGTCAGCTTTACCTTAACTAATTTCATTGTCAGCAAGTCCACGCCAGTTTCGTTCCCTTACATCCCTCTTGAGTTTCCATACTTAAGCAAGAGCATGTGAAGAGTAGTAAAAAAAATATATTTATATATTTTTTTCTTTATTTTTAAATCAATGAGCCATTTCCATCAGCCCCTACGGTAAGTGTGAGACAAATCTTCTTCATCTGGTACTCACTTGGTGATTTGGTTATTTCAACTAAAGGATGAGCAACATTTCCACCCATCTTGAGGTCCATCTTGTTGAAAATCTTAGAGTTGAAGAGATTTGAAATCCGTCCTTTTTCAGCATGTTTTGCACATACCTAGTCACCTTAAACCAAATTGTGCCTTTAGGTCGTGCCATGCCTTTCTAGCTAGCGTTATCGTCGTAGCATAGAAAGGCTTAACGATTTCAAGTAGATAGAAAATATATGTTTCTAATTATAGCAGTTTTGAGACTGTTATACTTTCTGGTTGTCAGATATTGTATTGTACTGTACTGTAATGTATTGTTGATGTTATGTACCTGTAGGTTTTTGTATATTTAAATAATCAAATAAATAACAAGTTTAAAAAAAAAAAAAAAAAGAAAGCCTTAACGATTCAGCCCACCCTCCAGCTCGTCTTCCTTCCCATTCTGCAGATCGTGATCGGGGGACCTGTCTGGTTTGCCCCTGCAGCACGCGGACATGGTGACAGCCTGTCACCGCTATCACCCTGCTGCAAGCGTGTGTGTGACTTAGTTCAGGTTTATGGCCATTGAACAAGTTAAACCATTGAAACGTGGAGGTGATTGTGGTAAAAGATTGAGAGCTGCATTGGATTTATTCGTTATCTGAAAGGATTTAACATTGACAGGGACTTCTCAAGCTTTAGTTGAGTTTATTCTATGTGCATTTAGATACTCATTTATGTGTTTTTTTCAGGTGTCCATTGTTCTCTGCAACTCTCACTTTTATTAGAACTGAACTTATATGAATATTGTATGCCAAAGTTTGGTACTATATTCCACCACTTGTGTTTGGGTTGTTCTTGTTATCCTTTTTTCTGATTCTCCCATTTTATATCTTTATTTTTCTTTACTAACATATGTTTTTAATATCTTAGATATGAGATTATGGCGATGTAATGCTACACCCGGTTGCATAAGAACCCTCTATTTCTTATCTAAAAGAATGTTAACCTTGGACTTTGGCCTCCCTTAAGCTGATTAGGAAGCATTTATTATGATTTGGTTGTTTGGTGATTTTATTTTGTTTTGTATATTAGGTATTTATTTTTTTTAGATTATTACTTAATCATTACAATATGATTATATGGGCTATATATGAATTGATGTATTATTTATGGTTATTTTGTTTTGTGTTTTAGTTTGTTCATGTGTATTTATAGTGTGAATTTAAGAAAATATTTATATGTATTTAGATGGTTATGGGTTTTAGGCTGTGCACCTGCGCGGTCCACGCTATTTATCCCTTTATAATTCATTTACACTCCATCTTTCTATACGATATTAGCTGATTTTCTTTAGGTCCTTGCGAACTTGCATGGACTGTGCATATGTGAACAATGGCAGATGGGTAAAAAAAAAAATGGGATGAAACGTGGTTCATGCCACGATTTTTGTGTTAAAGAGGTTGTATGATCTCATAAGCACATGTGAGATCAGTCTTTGCTACTATAACAATCTTTTTTGTTTGCTTTCGGTTACCTAGCAACAAGAATGGTTAATTGGTTAATTTGTGAGCAGGATTACCGCCAGAGGTTATGTACTGGGAGCTATATAAGACATTTGAAAGTGGAAGATATTCACCCTCGATAAAGGGTCTATAGCTGAAACATTGGGTGTTGGCTCAGTGGCTCCTTTCACTTTCTTAAATACGTCTACATGACTAATATAAAAATGGTAAAATTATGTATTTCTTTTACCAGCACTCTCTTTTGTGTATTTCTGACCCTATAGTGTTAAAACCGCTATTTAGGTGGCTTGTGTATTTATGACCCTATAATGTTAAAATCAACATTTAGGAGGCTTGCCCCCCTTAAAAGGTAAGAAAAGTTACCTTTTTACCAGCGCGGCGTGGGTCTGCTGGCTTTGACCCTGCTCCACATCTGCTTCCTTGGCTGACATCATCAGAACTGATGATCTCAGCCAATCCAATGCTTTCCCACAGATTTCCCTTTAAAACACACTCATACATAATTATAAACACCAGATGCATCTCGATTTACCCAGTTCTTTATTTTGGGATTTTGCACAATAACATGTCAAAGACACTTATTATAAATAGTGATCGAAACAGAACAAAAGTAGTTCAAGGAAATAAGGAATATGAAAAATGTAATGCATGAAGAAAACTGACAGCATGCTAAAAAACAAAACAAAACAAAATTACGATAACAGGACAAAGTATCAGTTTAAATATATGATTTGTGATACAGGTGCCTCATTCCAGGACCCTATTTAGCCTTGACTTGCAGAGAGTCCCAGTAAGGAAGTATTTCCCAAGTAAGTGGATTAATCTCATAAGAGCAAGCATTAGGCTGCTACTAGGATAGGACCTGCCGAATATGGGGTACTTTGACGTAGTTGGCAGGCTTATGCAATGTATGATCATATAATGTAACTAAACCCCCATCATTTTTGCCTAGGTGAGGTGTTTTTAAATAAAACTATTACAATCTCTAAAGATTTGAAATCACTGTTTAGTTAATAAGCGAGTGCGCTTGATTCTGTATTTTGTATATTTTGGCCCCAGCAGCACCCTATAATGTATGCATGTTTAGGTGAGTGCAGCCCTCTTGGTTTCATATTTATATATATCTCTTCATGTGTCTTTTTATTAAATAAGAAAATTTCAGAAGACAATTTATTTATATATTTAAGATCATTAATGGGAGATTTACACAGAGAAGCTCGCCTGATAAAAGAAAACATTAATCAAAACGGTTTCTTGTACTTTGTTAATATAATTCCCACTGTATAAACTTATTTAAAGTGTGAATGGTTTGAATAGATTGAAAATTGGTTGAAATGAGGTAAGGCACCATTATTTCATTATGCACAGTGGGCGTGTGTTATGAAAAAGCATTAATAAATAACTGACCCATTGAATACAAGCTTTAAAATTACCATGAATAAATTGCGTATTTTGAAATGTGGCACTAAATTGAGATCTGCTACTACATAAGGAAAGAAATACAAATGGTTTGAATTATCTGAGCTGTATCTACATGACTAATATAAAAAATAATAAAAATCATGTATTTCTTTGTTTCTAACTATTCATAGAAATATATTATATAGAGGTTAACACATAGGTATGTTGATATTTACACTAAAAAGTTCAGTTTTTAAGACATTTATGGCACATCAAAAATTAAACAAAAAAAAGTTTTGTGACATAGAAATTAATCCTAAATCACACACACATAACATACACATGGAAAGCAATTAAAATGGGTAATCACTACAAATTATACATTTATGGGTTCCATATTAACGAAGATTATCTGTTGTTTCCAAATCGTCATACACGGTGCTAAGGCAGGAGAATAGGTACTATACATGTCTATTTAATTTACTGTATCTTTGGTCGTTTAACTGGAAGAGAGGAATCCATGTATTAAATATGGAACCAGCAGAATTTATCATGTAATTGTTGCTGGAAAAAAACGTTGTGGTGCTTTAAAATAAAATAATTAAAAAGTGTAAACATCAGTAGAAATCCCATGTAAAAGTAAGTACTTATCACGGTGAAGGATCCATATTTCATAAAAAGGATGATTGTTTTGTTAAGCTGCAGAGCAGCTGTCAAGACAGGCATTAAGCATGTGTTGAGAATAATCACTCATGAGTTAAATCGAGTTGAAAGCCAGGTAGTTGCTATAGTTACAGATTAGCAAGAGTTAGCAACAAACATAGCAGGTTCCAATCTACCTAGATATCCCATTAAGTGCAACTGTAAACATTTGCTGTTTTCAAATCACTGTGTTGGTTTATAACTACAAATTCACAGCATTTCTCAACAATTAGCAGTTGTGGTAGACTGATAAATAAACCTGATTCAATTACTTCCCTACTATACATGAGCAGAAAATTAAAATGAATATTGCTGCACACAACTCAATAGTAAATATGTTCTCTTGGAACACATTAAGTTGACATTATGGGATAATTCCAGTTTACATTGTAATTGGTCACTGTGAGTTTAATGTCATGCATATGATGACAGAGACCCATTTTTCGCTTATCCTAAATCTTCAAGTTACAATAAAGGAACTCAAAAGGTGCATTAGAATCAGGGGCGGGCTGGGCCGGGGGGCAGGGAGGCAATTGCCCCCCAGGCCGCCCGAAATTCTTTTAGGACCGGCCGCAGCGGGCCGGCCCTTTAAATGCTGCAGCCGCCGAGCGCTCTGTAAAGAGCGCTCAGACGGCTGCAGCTGCTTTTCCCTCCCTCCCCTCCCCTGTAGGTGGCCGAGCTGCACTCCGGTCCGCGGTCCCGGCCGGAGTGATGGGAAGGTGCACACTGAGTGTGCACTTCCTGTCAGTCCGGCCGGGTACAGGAAACAGAAACTCCTGTTCCGCGCGGAACAGGAGTTTCTGTTTCCTGTACCCGGCCGGACTGACAGGAAGGTGCACACTGAGCACCTTCCTATCACTCCGGCCGGGACCGCGGACCGGAGTGCAGCTCGGCCACCTACAGGGGAGGGGGTAAGAAGAAGGGGGGGGGGGGGGGGAGAGTAAAAAGAGGGGAGGGGGGAGAGTAAAAAGAGGGGAGGGGGGAGAGTAAGAAGAGGGGAGGGAGGGGGGGGAGAGTAAGAAGAGGGGAGGGGGGGAGAGTAAGAAGAGGGGAGGGGGGGAGAGTAAGAAGAGGGGAGGGAGGGGGGGGAGAGTAAGAAGAGGGGAGGGAGGGGGGGGAGAGTAAGAAGAGGGGAGGGAGGGGGGGGAGAGTAAGAAGAGGGGAGGGAGGGGGGGGAGAGTAAGAAGAGGGGAGGGAGGGGGGGGAGAGTAAGAAGAGGGGAGGGAGGGGGGGGAGAGTAAGAAGAGGGGAGGGAGGGGGGGGAGAGTAAGAAGAGGGGAGGGAGGGGGGGGAGAGTAAGAAGAGGGGAGGGAGGGGGGGGGAGAGTAAGAAGAGGGGAGGGAGGGGGGGGAGAGTAAGAAGAGGGGAGGGAGGGGGGGGGAGAGTAAGAAGAGGGGAGGGAGGGGGGGGAGTAAGAAGAGGGGAGGGAGGGGGGGGAGAGTAAGAAGAGGGGAGGGAGGGGGGGGAGAGTAAGAAGAGGGGAGGGAGGGGGGGGAGAGTAAGAAGAGGGGAGGGAGGGGGGGGAGAGTAAGAAGAGGGGAGGGAGGGGGGGAGTAAGAAGAGGGGAGGGAGGGGGGGAGTAAGAAGAGGGGAGGGAGGGGGGGAGTAAGAAGAGGGGAGGGAGGGGGGAGAGTAAGAAGAGGGGAGGGGAGGGAGGGGGGAGAGTAAGAAGAGGGGAGGGGAGGGAGGGGGGGAGAGTAAGAAGAGGGGAGGGGGAGTGAGGGGAGGGGGGAGTAAGAAGAGGGGCGGGGGGAGTAAGAGGGGCGGGGGAAGTAAGAAGAGGGAAGAGAGGGAGTAAGAAGAGGGGAGGGGGGATAATAAGAGGGGGGAGTAAGAAGAAGGGGAGATAAGAAAAAGAGGGGGGTAAGAAGAAGAAGAAGGGGGGAGTAAGAACAAGAGTGGGGAGTAATTAGAAGAAGGGGGTAAGAATAAGAGGGGGGTAAGAAGAAGAAGGGGGAGTAAGAAGAAGAGGGGGGAGTAAGAAGAAGAGGGGGGAGTAAAAAGAAGAAGGGGTAAGAAGAAGAAGGGGGGTAAGAAGAAGAAGGAAGGGGTAAGAAGAAGAAGGAGGGTAAGAAGAAGGGGGAGTAATAAGAAGAAGGGGGTAAGAAGAACAAGGGGGGAGTAAGAAGAACACAGGGAGGAGGGAGGGTAAGAAGAACACAGGGGGGGGTGAGAACACACAGAGGGAGGAGTGAGAAGAACACAGGGAGGGTGGAGGGGGGATGAGAAGAGCACAGGGAGGGTGGGTGAGTGTGAGAAGAGACCGCTAGGGGAGGGTGGGGGAGAGGAGAGACCACTAAGGGGCAGGGGAGAGCTCTAAGGGACAGAAGGGACAGCTCTATAGGACGGTGGGCAAGACAGGGAGCTCTTTAACACTACGCAAACACACACACACACACAATGCATCCCTATACATACACAGAAACACACAATGCATCCCTATACATACACAGAAACACACAATGCATCCCTATACATACACAGAAACAGAACATGCTTCCCTTACACACAGAGAAACACACAATGCATCCATTACACACACACACACAATGCAACCCTTACACACAAAGACAATGCATCATTTGCATAGATACACAGAAACATACACTGCAAACCCTTACACACACATGCAAACACACACACTGTTTTTCTTACATACACACAGAAACACAATGCATCTCTTACACTCAATGCACACACATACAGACACACACCTTGCATCCCTTATGCATACAAACACAGATTCACACAATGCATCCCTCACACACAACCAGAAACACATAATACATCCCTTATACACAAATACACACTGCTTCCACTACACACAAACACACTGCATCACCTGCACAAACTGGTATCCCTATACACTACATACCATAAGCACACATATTAGATAACACATAACACATCCCCTACACACTCCACTCCCTGTGAGCGAGCTCATGGGTGGGTGGAACATATAAGTGGACTTATGAGTGGGCCTTATGGGCATACTCACCGTCAGGCACTGGAGCCCAGACCTTGAGCTGTGTAAGAGGCCCCCAAAAAATGGAGCTGCTTCCAATTCTCCCAGAACGTTGAATTTTGTGACCACAGTTGCAAACAGCCTCCAGAGGTCCTGTTCTACACCAGACCAGTGGAGCCAAACTGCAGCCCATCATCATCCTCATCTAATTGTAAGTAGGCAATCTAGTATATTATTAGTGACACTAATCTATAATTTACCTCACATTAAAGGGACACTATAGCTTAATGAAGTGGTTCTGGTGTCTATAGCTGGTCCCTGCAGGCTTTTTAATGTAAACACACACTGTGTGCAGCACTGGCGTTAGTTCATATGGCAGATCATATGGGTGGGGCATTGTGATGTCACATGGGGGGGGTGGCGCAATGGGCCACTTGACTGGTTTTGCCCCCCAGGCCTAAGGCTGCCAGCCCTCCCCTGATTAGAATAACGGATGAGTATAATACAAATAACCTGAATATTTTACACTAGAAGATTGGAGTATTATAGAAACAGTGCATCTGTTATCGCATGAAAGTGTAGACCAGAGTTCTGAGAGAGGGTTTTACTAGATCATTCTCTAGATTTCATCCTCAGAGTCTTCCTCTCGCTCTCGGGATTTTAGCAACTCCATCTCCAATGACTCGCCGTTCTTCATTTTTGTCTGGACCACCCTGGAAACAAAGGAACAGATGATCTAATGGTATATAATATTTTTTAATAAGGTTTCATCAATATTAACCCCTTAAGGACCAAACATCTGGAATAAAAGGGAATCGTGACATGTCACACATGTCATGTGTCCTTAAGGGGTTAAAGGGACACTATAGTGACCAGAACAACTACAGCTTAATGTAGTTCTTCTGGTGTCCATGGCCAGTCCCTGCAGGCATTTCAATGTAAACATGGACATCTCATGGACAAACTGACGGCACAGGTGAGACACACAGTTAACACCTTCCATAAGGTATGGGATCTCTGGGACCAGTTTGCCATCTGAGCGGGGAAGGAGGAGAGAGATAAAGGACTGCTATGACGCCAGGGGAGGAGTGGGGAGAGATCCAGAGATTACACAGCAGGGGGACCGAAGGGAGGGAATACACCCACCCACGCCTATATAGACCCTCAGAAAACCACTACACGTCTGACGACTCGGACAAAAGCAAGTGTACACGATACTTGAATGGTTAAGTTGTATTGTTTTATTAGTTAACTCTTGACGACCCACAAGTTTGGTGGGCACAAGAGGAAAAACTGCAGGAATGCAAGCCAAAAACTGGGAAGCATATAGCTATTGGGGCTACTCTAATAACGCCTACTACTTTGTAAACGTGAAGCCACATGATTTTTCTAACCGATATTCTTCCTTTCTGTAACTACTATGACAAAAAAACAAAAAAAGAGATGTGATCGGCTTCTGCGAAAGCCAAAATGTCATGCCAATGTGTTCCATGCAGTACAAAAATAAAGAATTAAAAAAAAAAAAATTTAAATGTGAAAGATATGTTTGAGTCAAATCCAGGTAGAATTATAGGAAGATATTCACCCACATATACTTGAAATGTGGGTGGTAGGAGAAATTCCATGGACCTGCATTTATTAGTCATTGTTACCAGCCATGAGATATTCTGCTAAAATTACATTTTTGATGAATAATTGTCTTGCTGATGATTTACTAATAAAGAGCATGTTAAAAATGCACCACCCCAGCCTTGCCCTCCCCCTTCTTTTCTTTTTTCTGTACCCCCTCACCCCCTTTTCCTTTGAAAATGAATAAAAATTGTCAAATAAAAAAAAAGAATGCACCATAGTCTCTAACTTAGTATATACATTGCAAGTAGAGTACTCACCAAGTGACAATTCCATAATTTGCAGCAACAATAAGGAGTGAAAATGCATAATGCCAACAATAGCACATTGTAATAAACAGCATATTGCTATGATCCATTTGATCCCATTCAGGACCCCCGCCAGGAGGGTAAAGAACAAAACCGATCTGTAAAAGAGGAAATAAAAAAAGAGCATTAACCATTTATGTTGTTATAATATATACACATATAGGTGCTATTATTATACGATGCTATAAATACACATATATATATATAAACTATTTAGCAATATTTGAAAAATCGTAACACTTATTTAAAATGAATACATTTTAGAGGGTGCGCATTAGATCTCCCCATAGGAAAGCATTGAATCAATGCTTTCCTACGGGGGGAATCTGACGCTGGAGGTCCTCATGCAGAGCGGGATGATGTCCACTGTCACATACCGGACCAAAGGTCCATTTCGATCCAGTAAGCGCATCCAGTGGCTGTCTGTGGGCAGAGGCAGACTTAGAGCTGCACTGTAAACATTGTAGTTTCCCTGGAACTGCAATGGTTAACATTGCAGCACTAAGGGCAAAAGGGACACTGCACCCAGACCACTTCAATTAGCTGAAGTGGTCTGGGTGCCTATAGTGTACCCTTAAGGGTTACTATCACTTGTGTTTTAACAAGATCAAAACAAAAGATCAACTAATTAATATGAAGTTGCTGTTTTGTTTGTTTGATTTTTTTGCTTCAGGGTAATAGTACATAACTTAATACCCATTAAAATCTAACCTATAATATCTCATGCAGATATTTCCAAAAGCAGCCTTTTCAAGACTAACACTTTATTCTGAATCTGAGAATCTGAAGTAAATTCAAAGTGGATTTAAAATGTAATAAGCAACCGTTTAATCCTGAAGTTGGGGTTCCACCACCTGCAACCTCTGCCTCCATGGTTCTTACTTCTATGCACTGAAGTATAATAAAGGTTTACCTGGGGCGGCCAATGATAAGCTGGGTGCCCATTGAGGAAAATGCACCTGGACACTCCTGCTTCTATAACACCTTAACTGAGCTTAAGATGTTATTGGGGTTGGAGTGTTCAGTTAAAATTCTGCAGAGTGTCAATTCCTCTCTGACATTGTCTACTTTATCCTAAGCTAAAAAATGATTTACTGCAGCAAAGATGTCTATTTATTTTACACCACTAGATGGCACTAGTGCCAAGATATATAAACCATGTATTTCCATCGGACAGAATATGCACATACATTCATTCAATTGAAGCTTGCATTGAAAATGAGTTTGTTATAGTGTGTGGGATGTTATTGAGAAACAGATACTCACTGTGTTCATTTTTTTATTACAGACAAGAAATCAGATATTCCCAGCATGCTAAAAATTATAAACAAGATACATTAACTGGGACTACAAGATGAATAATCATTTACGTGGCAACCTAAGGATGCATTACACGAGTTAAAAAGGAGAGAAAGATTTATCAGCCGCAATATTACTGATGTGTCAGCCATCCTTTGGAAGAGATAAAGAGATAGTTGTTTAGGCGCTTTAAATAACCATATTATTATTATTATTATTCTTTTTACTGGCATTTATAAAGCGGCAACATATTCTGCAGCGCTGTACAATTGGGAAACACAACACAATAGGAACAGACCGATACAACAGGTAGAGGGCTCTGTCCGTGAGCTCACAATCTAAAGGTTAAACTTGGGGGGGGAAATGAGTCAAGAGGTAGCATAGGATTTTGTATGTGATGGAAGAGAATGTTACAGCTGCAGTGTTCAAATATATGAACAGTGGGTGCAATAAAGGTAGTATTCCCCTACCACCTTAGAAACCATATAAATTCAGATAAAATATTAAACCCACAGTCAGCACACAAGATATACTTATATGTCGATATACAGGAGAAATATTATTATCTGTAAAAGATACAAACAAATACACATAGTGCTTTCTGTACATAGTGCTTTGTGAGTTCTAATCCATTTGTACAGATTGTGTATTTATTGTTATTATACAGAAAGCACTATGTGTATTTGTTTTTATCTTTTACAGATGATAATATTTCTCCTGTATATCGACATATAAGTATATCTTGTATGCTCACTGTGGGTTTAATATTTTTTCTGTGTTTATATCCTTTGGAAGAGCATTGAAGTTATACTTCTTCAGGAACCAATTCACAAATCTGACTTTTTTTCTGGCTGAATATAGCATGTACTATGAGCTGTTAATTGCTTAAACAAACATTATATGCAGTATACGTGTTTTAACCATTTCAGTGGCAGATTAGTTGTGGTCCCCTTCTTCTAGGGTTCCCAATGCAGTTTTCAAGTACCCCCCCCCCCCCCTAACAGGCCAGGATTTAGGCATTACCCAGTTCTGTCTAGACTGTTTTTTTTCTTTCTTTCTTTCTAAAAACACCTTAGACACAACTGGGTAATCCCTAAATCCTAGACTGTTGGGAGTACTTGAAAACTGGGTTGGGAACCCCTGTTCTAGACACAAAACCTGTGTAATGAAGGTATTTTGTTAAGGTGAGGGGATTTGGCCCAGATCTAACCAACTTCACCCCTCTCACAGATATATGGATAATGTGAGGATAGTGTACTAGGGTGATATTATTAGGAGTGCATGCGAATCATTATATCAGGTATAACTACTTAGTTTTATAAACCGTCTGGGTCATTTTTATTATTATTATTTGTTTATCATGAATATTAAATTCCACCACAGATATATAAATTAAATGAATCCTTTTTAAATCAGACAATTTTAAATGAATGCTATAGCGGTAGGAATACAAATGTGAATTCTTTGCGCTGTAGTGCCCTGTTACCAGTTTAGTTTAACAGGCCTTCACCTGTAAGGAGTTAAAGAGCAGTTTTACTTACCTTTTCTCCCTCGCAGTGCCTGTCTATGCGCTGCTGTTCTGCATCCATAGCTGAGATCATCAAGATTGTTAAGTTCAGCCAATTGAATGTTTTCCCATAGGAAAGCATTGGGTGGTTAGAGAGCATGTGTGGCAAAATTCCATGCAGCACCAATCAGATGGTCTCTATGAGAACATCTGATTGAAATAGCTGGAAGCACCTCTAGTGCCTGTCAAAGTGACAGCTACTAGAGGCATTTTAACCCTGCATTGAGATTACGTGGTCTGGGTGCCTATATATTCCCTTTAATGTTATTGGGAACAAACGCTTCTTCAGCATAGAAAATGGAGTGAATCTTTAAAGCTCTGAATGCTAATCACATTATGTGAGATAAATTATATCATAGATCATATTACATTTGTAAAAAAAGAGATATTATTAATAGGATATAAAGAAAGAATGGATGTTTATCCATAAAATCCTGATTGCAATTGGAATACAAAATATGCATCACTTGGGTTGAAATGTAATGTCTGTAATGCATTATACACTAAAACACTCTCTATAGGTAGGTTGAGAAACTAGCAGGAGATGCTTCAACATGGTTTAATACAAGAATGAATATAAACAAGGGTTTATGAAGTTGGCAAGCCTAATTTAGAAATGGGGAGCATCTTGGAGAGGAGGGAGAAAAGAGGAACAACATGAATCAACAGGAGGGGAAAATAACCGTGGACAGATGTGCAATTACTGGGCCACAATACCCTTCCCATGACTGTCTCCACCCCAGGTATCTGTTCCACGCCTGCCACAAACATTACTAGGATGGGTGAGGAAGCACAAAACATCAACTTCCAGGACAACATTAGTTAGGGAATATAATTCAATTTATATATAACTCTGCAAAAATAGTCAGCAGCGTATTATTATTACTATTAGCATTTCTATAACGCCAGCATATTCTGCAGTGCTTTACAATAACAGAAAATTAATGTTTAGAGGTGAAGAAAGTTCTGTTCAAATGAGCTTACGATCTTGGAGGATTGCAGGTAGGCAGAGATATATATATATATAGCATTAGGTGTCTGGCCCAGGGACCCTTACTGGTAAGGTGGGCTGACTGGGATTGCAAATACATAAATACTGTAACAAAATGGTTCTATGAGCTCCTGACGGTTAGGTAACAGCTGGAACTTGACATGAACTGACAACAAACTGGCTTACATAAATTCATTAAAACCTTGCAGTAGTAAACAATGTCACGTGACCAAGAGAAACATCAAACGTACCTGCCAGAACCAGCTGCCTTGTAGTATACACAGACTGGTCCGGAATAGTTCTAGGATAATGTTACCACGGTGAAACACCTCCAAGAATATACACAGAGCTCCACCAAACACAGCTACTAACAGCAGCAAGTGTACGTGAACATCCAGCATTGCCCTTCCATGCACATGGTAATAAAACAGGAACCCTGCAATCACAAGGATCTTAAAATGTTAAAATGTGTCAGTTGCATTCTAACAGTACTATTGAAATGGTTTTTTTGTTATAAGAACATGTAAAACATTGTAAAGGTCAAAACAAAATGGTAACAAGTCACATGAAAGAATATGTAATCTATTGGGCTTACTCCGAAAATCAGACATGAACTTAGTTTGCCTATAAACATGCAAGAAATGTTACCTTGATTTTGTATTAATGTGTGCAACACAATATGTAAACGTAAAGGGACACTATAGGCACCCGGACCACTTCATCTCATTGAAGGGGTCTTGGTGCAGTGTCCCTGTTCCCAACCAGAGCCACTAGAGATGTTTCTTGCAGTTTCATGGAGTTTGACTGTGGTGTTGGCTTTCAAATTAATTTGTGTGTGGTGTTGGCTTTCAAATGCAGAGGTAAATTGTGTGCAGCATTTTTCAATTGAATGTAGTGTTTTATGTGCACATACACATACACTGCCACACACATAAACACAGACACTGATAGAAACACACAGACACACGCCATTCGTTTCACATGTCTTAGCCACACACCTTTTTCCAGGAGTACGGAATCCCTTGTGTCCAGTGTGCAGACATCCCAAGTCTCCTGATAGGTCCGGGAAACTCCTGTATGTTTAATGAGGTTTCCGAATACCCGCACACCATGTGTAGTATCCCAGAAATCATACACACAATCTAACATACAATGCATGTCAGATTGTGTGTGTTTGATTTTAAGGATATTACAAATGATAAATGCCCTTTACTCATTACCCACCTTCTTGTACAGGGGTCTAGTCAGGTTCCCAGCCCTTTAAGAGCCTGACTGGGCTCTGCAGTATCTGCCAGCTGGGAGGTAGTGAGATGCTATCATTTCCTCCCAGCTGAAAGAAAAAAAAGGGGGGGGGGGAGGGAGGAGAAGAAGGCAGATGGAGGGGGAAATGCTCACTCCCATCAGCCTCATCCCAGACACCAAAAGGTAAGCTAACAGGTGGCTGTAGTGTATGTCAGATTGTATGTGTATATGAACTAGTATGTGTATGTACTAACTAGTGTGTGTATTTATGTGTCTTTGCCAGTGTATGTGTATGTGTGTTTAAGTATATGTGTGTTTGTGTATGTGTCAATGTGTATATCTGTGTATGTGTCAGTGTGTGTATTTGTGTGTATGTGCCAGTGTTGGCACATTTGTGTGTGTATGTGCCAGTGTGGGTATCTGTGTTTGTGTGTGTATGTGCCAGTGTGAGTATCAGAGTGTGTGTGTGTGTGTGTGTGTCTGTCAGTGTGGGTATCTCTGTGTGTGTGCCAGTGTGAGTATCAGAGTGTGTGTGTATGTGCCAGTATGGGTATCAGTGTGTGTGTGTGTGTGTGTGTGTGTGTGTGCCAGTGTGAGTATCACAGCCGCTATTTGGATTGGCTGAGAGCATCACACGCTTCCCATTCAAAAAACTGTGTGAGAAAGGTAACACAATTTTGTGTTACTTACCTTTTGCTCCTTTGCAATCAACGTTTTGTCTTCTACTGTACCTATGTAAACTTAATTCCTCTTATTAAGAGCAGCCTACGTCAAGATGACACAAACTATCAGCTCAGTTTCTCTTTTGCATATTTTTCTTTTTCACTCTTTTTTTTTTATAAGAACAGCTCAACAAGGACAAAAAACACCTGTATACTATGCTTAAAAAATAAAATAAGGGGGCGGGCCTGGCCGCGGAGCGAGGAAGACGCACACCATTGCAGCTCCCGCTAAACGCGGCAAAAAGCGGATAAATCACGCCAAAAACGGCAACTAATCGGGCCCTAACAGCCACCCAGAGTGAGGGGACATTGGGACACACACGAAGATACTAAAAAAGCGACCCCAAATACCAACATGAAGGTGAGGCCTATCAAGACGGCGGGCATGGGAGAGAAGGCCGCTCTCCCACTGCCACGACCGACCAAGCTCCATGCTCTGAGCCCCTATCCCCCCCCCCTTTGGACCGGTGGGGGTCATCCAGGTCTACCCCCATACATTACCCTTGCAAGGTGGTGGAACGGAGGCCGTCACGACGAGCTCTGACCTTGCCGCCACAAAACCTCCCAAAATGGCGGACACTACCCAAGCAGACTGCTCACAACCTGCCTGGCTGGACACAGAACGCCGACTACACGCAATATTCACCGCCTTCTGGCAGCGGTTGGAGGCCCTCTCACAACCCCAGGGGATCACAGCCCCGACAGCTGTCGGGCCGACCACCTCACCACAAAAACCTATATCCACGAAAGCTGAGATCCGCCAGGGTGCCCTCCCAAGAGTACACCCGCGCAAACCGGGGCCAGGGTTTCAACAGAAGCCGAAACAGAAACTCCCATGGCTCCCTCGTCGGCGAATCAAGCCCCAGGAGGGCAAGACAAGCCCAGCTGGACGGGAAACCCGAAGAGGTGCAAGATCCGAGATGGAGACCGCACCACGACGGCACAGACGGAGCAGCCCCAACCCAACACCGGGGAAGTCGAAGCATTATCCAGCCAAGGGGACTTTACACCCGCAGGCAAACACACCTCCGCAAAGCAAACGGGCCCGGAGCTTCCGCACACAAGAGAGATGGCAAGTTCTGCGACAAGCAACATTGAAAAAAAGCACTCACCCCCAGCAGGGCGTCGGTTGAACCGACAGTGACTGAGACATACCGTCAGGCACAGTGCCCACTGCCACTTGGCATGGACTCTCACAAGTACTGTGTTCTATTTGATAAATACATTCTCTCTTAAAAAAAAAAAAAAAAAAAAAAGTACTTTATGAATTTTGATATTTTTCTACATACATCTTATTATAGATTTATTTTTTTATTATTTATACTAACCATATTTTTAGTATTTTGTTCGGTGGAGCCATAGATTGTTATATTGCATTTTTTCCAGTTTGCAGATTAGGTGTTTTGAATACCATGTACTGGTTTCTGATTTATTTTTGCTGTTTTGTTAGAATTCTATAATAATATAATGATAGAAACCCCAAATAAAATACCTTCAACAAAGACAGCAATAGACAGCATCATCCTATCGATTGCTACGGGAACAGCTTTGGTAGTGTGAGTGATAATGTCCACTACCCCTGAGATGCCATAAAAGAGATACATGGTGGAATGTTGCCAGTTCATTAGATGGCTCCATTGTTTCTCTTCTGAATTGTACAACTTCAGGTGAGGTCCATCGGGCACAAACTGCTCAGCAATCATGCCTGGAAAACACAATAAAGGTGAGAGGTTAATTTATTTTCTAACCATAAATGCAGATCCGTACAGTAAGTCCTTGCTATGTATCCATTTATTTAACTATTTAACTATTTATTTAACATAAATGTACCCAGGGTGTAACCTTCCCATTAAAATTCCATAGCTTGATATAAAAAAAAATATGTATACGGTATATATGTATACGGTATATATGTATACGGTATATATATATATTTATATATATATATATGTGCATATGTGAATGCAAACGGACGCACACTTATCAATGTGTTTTGACACCCACATTGATCCATGCAGACACACTCACTGACCCATGCAGACCAACACTGGTGCGCACACACACACACAAAGACTCATGCAGACCAACACATAAACACACATGCGCAGAGAACCACGCAGATTGCCATACACACACACAGACCCATGCAGACTGACACATACACAAAGACACAGACACATGCAGATTGACACAGACAGACCAATGCAGACTGACACACACACACACAGACCAATGCAGACTGACACACACAGACACACAGAATTAATGCAGACTGACACACACACAGAACCATGCACCATGCAGACTGACACACATTCACACACAGACACATGCAGACTGACACACACACAGACCCATGCAAACTGACACACACACACAAACACACAGACCCGTGCAGACTGATCCACACACACACACACAGACCCATTCAGACTGACACACACATACATGCAGACTGGCACACACAGCTACACACAGACCCATGCAGACTGACACACACACACACACAGATCCATGCAGACTGACACATACACACACAGACCCATGCAGACTGACGCACACACAGACACAGACCCATGCAGACTGACACACACACACACATGCAGACTGAGACACACACACACACACTGAGCCATGCAGACTGACACAAACACACAGAGACCCATGCACCATGCTTACTAACACACAAACACACAGACACATGCAGATTGACACACACACACATATGCAGACACATTCTCTGAAACACACACTTACCTTAAGTTCATATATCAGTTTCCTGCCTGGCACCCTGTTACTCCCTGTATCAGCCCCACTTCCTGCTGTGCAAGTAAAATGCATACCTGGTGAATGGCCTCCTGGGACGGATACTCATTGCCTCCCTGCCCCACTTACTCTCTGACATGTTCCCAGACACAGCGCCTGCGCGCAATGATATCAAGTGCAGCCAGGCGCGTGTGGCCAGAAAGTAGTGCAGCATTGTGTAAGTAAAGGCAGCGCTGCTGGCGCCTCGCTGCCATCCTGAATTTTTCCATGTGTTACTGGGCCAACCCAGTCTAGTCACCCCGATAGGCCCAGACACAATTATAGCTGCAGGTTTGTCAGAGGCGCCCCCCAAGGAACTGGCGCCATAGGCCACTGGTCTAGGTGGTCTAATGGAAGCGCCGGCCATGCCTTTATGTGTGTCTCCCCTGACCCTCATCACACCCTTTTATACCTCTCCATAGTCTGGAGTCCCTTTGCCACATTTCTCAAACAATTCCTGAACAATTTTAGTGTGGCATGGTACATTATCCTGCTGAAAGGCCAACAAGGAACACCATAAATATATAGGTAGGTGGTACATGCCAAAGTCATATCCACAGGAATGCCAGAAGATCTCCCCTGACCTGCCATCTTCCCATAGTACATCCTGCTGCCATCTCTTCCACCAGGTAAACAACATACACCTGGCCATCCACCTGATCTAAAGAAAACGTGATTCATCAGACCAGGCAACTTTCTTCTATTGCTCCATGGTCCAGTGCTAACACTCACGTCCACATTGAAGGTGCTTTTTGCAGGGGACAGGGGCTTTCATGGGTACTCTGGCCAGTCTGCAGTTACGCAGCCCCATGCGCAGCAAACTGCAATTCACTGTGTGTTCTGACACATTTCTATCATGGCCAGCATTACATTTTCCAGCAATTTGAGCTACAGTAGCTCTTCTGTGTGATCAGAGCAGACGGGCTAGCTTTCACTCCCCACGTACATCAATGAGCCTTGGGTGCCCCCTAACTGGTTCACCGGTAGCCCTTACTTGCACCACTTTTGGCACGTACAACCACTACATAATGGGGACACCCCAGAAGACTTTTCGTTTTGGAGATGTTTTGACCCAGTTGTCAGGCCATCACTTCTTGGCTCTTGTCACTTAGATCTTTTTGCTTGCCCATTTTTTTCTGTTTCCAACATATGATATTCAAGAACCAACTATTCTCTTGCTGCCTAAAATATATCTCCTATTAACAGGTGCAATGGTAACTATGTAATCAATGCTATTCACTTTACCTGTAAGTGGTATTAATGTTGTGGCTGATCACTATGAATATATATATATACACACACTTTTATTTGTTTTAATATGTCACATAGATATGAAGTACAATTGGGTTCTTTCTATTAAGATCGAATTTTATATCTAGCTGGGATATATTTATATTGCTGGCCATTAGCTTTGGTTTGACTCTCTGTGTTGGACATCACATCTCTAGGTAAAACCTTGTTCAGACTTGGAAATTCTCAGGTTCCTTCCGTTTCATGAGTGGTTTGCCAATTTTGGTCCTCTGGGGGAAAAAAATCCTTTTGGTGCGGTTTGTGTGTATTTGTGCCTGTGTGTACATGTGTGAGCGAATACCTGTGTTGGATTCCACAGAAGCTCAAATGACTATGAATAATCCCTGGCATTCCAGCTGTTATGGAGGAAAATCCAATATTTTTTTTTAAAAATATAGAAAAGTAATATGTATGATATATAATATCAAAGTATATAGTCAGAAAAAATAATGTCGCTTCAGGGTTCTGGAGACATTTTGAAACCAATCAATCTTCTCTCACATGGTGTAATATATCTCTAGAGCCTCCGCTCCCCCCCCCCCCCCCCTCCCAATGGTATTATTTACAATTACAATCATTTATATAGTGCCAACATATTTCACAGTGTTGTACAATAGGTAAAAGAAGGGAAACAATTAATTCTAACACAAGTTGTTTGTCATAAGGCCCTCTCGTTTAGCAAAGCAATCAACTTTTAAGGAACAATAAAGCATGTTTAATTTAAAGTGTTAGGTATGTTAACTTAAATAGCAAAACAAACTGAACCTACTTACCTATTAATGCAAATACTGCTTTTGTTGCTCCTTCAATTATTTCCAGCCTCTGCAATCCTACTTTCGATCCGAAGGAACAAACTTTCTTATTTTTCTTGCATGCATACCTCAGGGGGTATTTTATGGACCACCAAATGCCAAATATAAGGAAAAAGCTCCCTGGCAGTGCATGTCCTTTAAAGTTTGCCATGTTACCTTTCTACCTGTAAAAAAAAAAAAAAAAAGTCAAAATGTTCTTCGTGACATATTGTACACTTAACTTTTCCATATATAGTGAATAAAAAAGCTGGTACTACAAGATATCCATAATGCCTTAGTCAAGCCTATAAAAAATCCCACTTTCATGATGGGCAGGTTCAAGCCCTGTTCCCGACTTGGGCCTCATCCTCTATTCCACATATTTGCTATTGCCTAAGAAGGATGTGAAATGCTTACTTGCACAGCACTTTAAGAGACACATTGTGAATTGTCAATACATTTCTTACATATATGAAGTTACTGTTAGTTCACGTTTTTCACCGTCTGAGTGACAAAATGATTTAGCCCACTAATCACCCAAATAAATGGCACGCAGCACTTTATCAGAATACTTTACCAACACATAATAATCAGACTATTGATCGTGCTGTAAATAGAGATAGGATTGGGGTTGGAGCACCTTCATATCTTCTTTAGACTCGGACACTTTCATAAGGGTAATAACGTGAAAATAAGTACTGGCGCTATAGAGTGCCAATTTGTATAAATATATATGAATAAATATTAATAATAGCAGCTATAACACTTGGGTGTAAAAACATTTCTACATACACCAAAAAAGGACAAAATAAGAACAAGAAAAAGTGTAGCGCTAGTGAAATAATATTAAAAATATACATATACCAAATGGATAGATATCAAATTAAACATCCACATAGCCTAGAATTATAAATAACATAACATAGTGTGATAAGTTTTAAAAGAAGTGAGTCTTTATAAAATTAGAAGCACTCACAAGCGTGGAGCTATTAGACTTAGCTCAAGCGTAAAAGGTGTTTAGGCCCGTAAAGACGATCCATTTGGTATAAGTATATTTTTAATAGTATTTCACTAGCGCTACACTTTTTTCTCGTTCTTACAAAAGGGCACCCAAAAAGTATGGCAACTCCTCCCATCTCCCACATACAACAAAATGCACCTTCAACTTGAACATTGGCCCTATCTCTCCAAATAAAAACAGTGCCAGTGAGACAACATGACCCAAAATGTGGACATAAAGCCCTGCTACAAAGCCTCTGGGGATCTGATTGCTGTATAGTATGTAGCACTATATACCAAAAGCTCTACAAACAGTTTATTATCCTTGCATAAGTTATAATGCTGCAGTTACAGAATTGGCCGTACTATGTTTTTTATATAACTGTAGACATTTGCAAAACTCTCTTCAGCAATAAAGATTTTAAAGACAGTTTTGTTATTTTTGTCTATTTGATAAATGACAAATTATGTTTCCAAATTTCTTTTCCAAAGCCACAAGCCTCCAATCCCTAATAAAATGTACTGAATGCAATGTAATGTTTAAATTGATACAGTAGATGAAGCCGTGGCTAAATAGAACAGAATCCTACGCTTTGCACTGTCCTGGTACTTTTGCAGTTTTGTGTATAGTCTTTTGCAATCAGTATCCATTGTACTACATGAAACATAGTCAACAACATTTGAGGTTTCCCTCACTAGGAACGCGTTTTTTTAAACTGTCTCGAAAGAAAAGAAAAAAGTTTGTTTGCTCACAAAGGCGAGATAGCGAACACACAAACAGGACAAATTTGAACACATGATAACAATGGTTTTGAAGAGTTCTAGCAACCGAAATGTTAGTAATCATACTCCAAGGAATTATCTAAACACTATAAGCACTACAGCTTGCTGTGGTGGCTATGGTTTAATGATTCTTTAGGTGTTGTCCCTCCTGTTTTTAAAACAGGAAAAATCTTCAGGCAATCACAGAATTAAAGCCACGGGCAGATTTAATGGATTAAAAAAGGCAAAGCAATGTTTCAACTTACTAAGAGGTCTTTATCAAGCTGAAAAAAACCTCTTAGTAGGTTGAAACATTGCTATGCCTTTTTTTAATCCATTAAATCTGCCCGTGGCTTTAAATCCGTGCACAGTGGACGTGTAATATTCATGAACCAGTATAAAAACTGTAAATTTTTATATTTTCTCCACATTCCCTTTTTATCTCAAAGGGTCTCCATTATATTCATTGATCAAAGCAGACCATCTGTAATACAGCTGCTGCTGCGGAATACTAATTAAGATGGCGAAAGAAAGAACCTTTCACGTATGATGTTTAAAACAGCAGTCGAGCAGTTGGGGAAAAGAGTTATTTCGGATCTGCTACATGTTCTGAAAGAAAAACATGCAGAACTGTGAAAAAAAAAGGTTATTCTAAACGGAAAGTGTTGCGACTCAATTTTCCAAGTAGAAAGTAACCTGCTATTGGTCATGACCTGTTCTCAAAATTGTGTATAAATTTATTTAAAATCTGTAATTTATATTATAGCAATTTATTACAACTTACAGCATCTGCTCATCTACATGTCCTACCTGTAAGGTCATATTCCAATAACATTTAGCCACATATATAAAGACAGAGAAATATTTTAAAGAAACTCCAATTCCATTATAATCTGAGCACAGCTGGACTTCTCCATTTTTACCATGTTAGAACTTCATCGAGGGAATTAAATCCTTCTTTTGATGAAGATTCCTCTGTACCGATTATTAATTAATTCATTACACAAATTACTTACAACCTGGATAAATTCAAGATGACTATTAAATAAAGGTAAGGACCATACTTTAAATGACTCACTCAGCTGCCTAGGTCAGGCGTGGGACATGGTGCGACCAAAGTCCTTGCCATTGACTTTTTCTGCACTTTGAGTGGGGGGAATCCACTTTTCACAGCAACAATGTTCTACAATAATACTGAAAATGAATACAATAAACTTAGCTAAAGAAGAGACAAGGATTTATTTTTTTTCGCCATAAATAGAGTACATATGTTGTTTTTTTTAACCCCTCTCCAGACAATAAACATTTCTGGAAAACAAATAGGTCCTTTTGGGTCTTGTCACACTGACCCTTCGAAAGGTGAATGTAAATGTGATTCCCTCAAGATTTGGAGTTTATAAAACAGAATCCACAATCATTTCAAATAATAGGAAAATCATGTTATATATTGTGTAACGATACATAGTTTTGTGATCAGTGGCCAGAATTCAGCCCAAAACTGCTGAAATGCATTGCATCCTTGCATCTGTTTGTAGAGTGGGATCTGAGCCCCCCTCCGCAGGAATTCCAGAGTGTGCAAAAGCCTTGTGTAATGAAAAAACAAGGTGGGGGCTCTAGAACTCTTTACACTTACATAACAAAAAAGATCTCTCTTTTTTTCGGTTCAATACAGGAATAGTCATGACATCCAAAACTACCCTATAATTATGCAAGATGATTGTTTTCGTCATCAATCACATAATGCTGGCTCCAAAACTCCTAAGGAATACCCTCCTCTCCTGAAACGCTTATATCAAAGGTTGATCTTCCACCGATCTGCTCACATTTGGCCATGTAAATTCATTGGGAAAAAAACACTGTCAAAAGGCTTCTCAGTGTCTATAATCAGCGGTTGTTTGGCAAGGTGGGCAGGTGCTCCCCACGTCACTTACATCCAATGCTAGATGCCTGCTGTGTCACAGCACCATTCTTCTCATGATTCAGAGCAACTACAGATGTGCTGGGATGCCTGTTAGTAGCATACTTGGGAAGAAAACAGGAATTGTGATGGGCATTTGCTAATCCAGCATTGAGTGAGACTTGTGCTTAGTCTATAACCACAATGGTTTTCCAGGCCTTGACTGTCCAATGAGATATTTCCTGAGAGACTGCAGTACCTGTGGCCAGCTGGTTGCTAGACTATGATGAGTACTTATGACCTGGAGTTGATTACAAGTGGCTGTGGGTTTAAAGGGACACTATAGTCACCTGAATAACTTTAGCTTAATTAAGCAGTTTTGGTGTATAGAACATGCCCCTGCAGCCTCACTGCTCAATCCTCTGCCATTTAGGAGTTAAACCCCTTTGTTTATGAACCCTAGTCACACCTCCCTGCATGTGACTTGCACAGCCTTCCATAAACACTTCCTGTAAAGAGAGCCCTATTTAGGCTTTCTTTATTGCAAGTTCTGTTTAATTAAGATTTTCTTATCCCCTGCTATGTTAATAGCTTGCTAGACCCTGCAAGAGCCTCCTGTATGTGATTAAAGTTCAATTTAGAGATTGAGATACAATTATTTATGGTAAATTACATCTGTTTAAAAGTGAAACCAGTTTTTGTTTTCATGCAGGCTGTGTCAATCATAGCCAGGGGAGGTGTGGCTAGGGCTGCATAAACAGAAACAAAGTGATTTAACTCCTAAATGACAGTGAATTGAGCAGTGAAATTGCAGGGAAATGATCTATACACTAAAACTGCTTTATTTAGCTAAAGTAATTTAGGTTACTATAGTGTTCCTTTAATTAAAACTTTAATGAAACTGAGTTTTGGGAGTCAATCGCAAAATGCGCACATTTCTGTGAACGCACTCTTATGCTGTGCAGGTCATACTGATTGAGGTTGAAGTCCCCATCTAAAAAAGATCTTTAGTTTGTACTTACTCCCAAGGTCAAACGTTTCCAGTCCTGCCCTGTCTGTAGTAAGTACTCTTAGCCAGATATTGAACGACTGACTTGCTAAATGAGATACAGTTTTTCAGTTTTCTCAGATGGTGTTCCGACACAGGTCTTTACACCAGGATAAGGTGTAAAATACACCTCCTATGTCTGTTCCAACAAAAAGTGGTTACCTTACAAATTCCAAAAAAATGTTAGGAATGTTAGGAGGAGAATACAGATGATTTATGGGACAATCTGTGGCTTGTCTAGAGAGCTACCTTGTCATGTAAAAGTGTTGGAATTATTTGTCATCCCCTGGATATTTCAAGTGTCACCCAACTAGGTTGAGAATATGAGCCTCCAGTCATCCAACCTCCTTCAGGACTTAAGGCTCAAGCTACGAGGTCCTTCTCTTCATTCTGTGCAGCCAAAGAGCACATTGCTTCTGATAACAACCAAAGGGCTGTGATATCCTTCAGTTAATTTGAGATTATTTTTTAGAATAGATGTCCAGCTTCCTGAGGATGTCCAGTTTTATAGGAAGATATTGAGAGTGTTTTCCTTTTCTAAGTCCTTGTGTCTTGTTATTAAATATAGTTTTCTGTTTTGCAATATTCCTTGTTATTTCTTGAGTATTGAAGCAGCACTGTCACATTTTTTTTCAAAGAGTCAATAATATGACATGTCTACTTGCATGATAGCTCCGTAAGATGTGGAAAATGGGTGATGCACTTTCCGTTACCTCTTCTTTCTTGGCACCACCTGCTCCTGGTCCAGACCTATGTCTGCAGCTCTTGGCAGGAGCTAAATGAATGATGTACTCCACTGGAAAATGTAGAAACTTGCTCATAACAGTGTTGTTCCTCGTTGTCTTGATATTTTTATTGTGTTAAAATGTAACTACAATTCCAATGCGGCTTTTATGTGATTTTTTTTATAAAGATTCTTTATGAATAATCGTAAGAGCAATAATGATAATAACAAAGTATTTAACCCCTTGAGGACGCAGCTTCAAAAACTGGACTTACCCTTAAGGACACAAGCCATTTTTGCATTTTTTTGCTGTTTGTGTTCAAACACAATTTGCATCTTTGTCATTTATTGCACCAACTACTATTATATACCTTTTTTTAGAGGGAAAAGGGGCTTTAATTTGATGTCACATATAGATAGATACATTCGCATTAATTATAAAAATAAAATGCCAAAAAAAATGGAAAAATAGATATGTTTTGTTTTTCACAGTTTTGCCAATAATAGAGTGTGCATAATATGTCCAGCTTAGAAAAAGTAATTCAAAATAAATGCATTTATGTGCCTTGATTTATAGAGTACATAATATGTGTAGGATTTCAGCTTATTTTGAAAGTTACAGGTCACAAAATAAAAGGACTAAAATTAAATTTCAATGTGAAACAATTTTAGAAGATGGTATGTTTGTCTTGTAGGCTTAGTAGCCATCACAGAAAATAAAATTGCCATGCAAAAGTATATATTTATATAAAGTAGGCATCATAGGCTATTTACCTAAGGTTATTTTGACACTTTTTACATAGCCATTTAATCGCCAATCTCTGCTAAATACTGGAGAAAATGTGTGTTTTTTCTCTATTTTGGCATATACACTTATAACAAGTTTTTTGTAATGTGTATTTCGTAAAGCTGGTGTGTGCTATATTCCTGCACAGAAACCCATATTGTGGTCACCTACATCTGCTCAGCATAACGATACTCCCATTGTACGCCTTTGGCACTATGCTGTGAAGCTACAATGCCATATAAGAGACAAGGCTATTTCAGTTTCTATAGTTGGAATTTTCATAGATGGATATGGTGGGCCTATGTCTAAATTTGGGGTATTATAGCAATTTGACTGTTCAATTAACCCCACAAAGGGCTTTCATTTGATAAAGCAGACAACCCAGGGTATCTTATATGGCGTATATTGTGCCTTAACTTGTCACTATTTTTTCACCAATTTATGTCAATGTTTGTGGTGAGGGTAAAAAAAATTGCATTTTTACATACATTTTGCATTTTTGCTGAGTATTTCTTGCATTTCATATGTACCACTGTCATAAAATCCCCCAAATTATGCTCAGTTACATCTTCTGAGTAAAACAATATGCCCAATGTATGACCTAGACACTATTTTGTGAAGTTACAGTGCTGTAAAAGAGATGTGACAAGTTCAGGTTTTTAAGTGTGAATTTTCATGTTTACATAGGATTCCATTACACTTCTAGTGAGACACACTGTGTAATGTAAATTACTTTCTAAAAAAGACATTTGCATTTTGTTTGCATGCTTGTTTGCATTACAACCTCAAATGTTTGTTAACAAAAACATCTGAAACCCACATGGGGCTGCCTCACAAAGAGCAAGCATACCTTTTAGTTTTTGTTTTCTTTTAATGAGGAATTGTCACTTTGGAGGTAATGGCATATTGTAACGAGCAAATAAAGTCTCCAATTGGATTACCTTTTTTTTTTTTATCTTTCTTTTTATGCAAATTTCTCAGGCAAAACCAATGAACAAAAAAGAAGTGAGAAAGTTTTTCAACAGATCAATAACAATTCAATATCAGTCAAGGCTGAGAGGTAACTTCGTTACTGAATTTGATGTGGCACTTCCTCATATATAACTAAAGTTAACTATAGCTTATGCTATTTTAAAAAAAAATGTAAAAAAATTCTGCAGTCTTTGTTTTATAATTTACACTATATGCCTGGATGTACTGTACAGATTAATTTAACCTCTATAGTGCCATGCATTATTAAGGCACTATGGAGACAATGGCTGACAAATGTATTTATTTATTTATAAAATATTGTACCAGTATGGATACATTGAGATTTGTCTCATTTTCAAGTATGTTCTGTGTCCACAAAACATTGCATTGTTACAATAGGATACAATATTACAACAATACAATATATACAATATACAAATTATACACACACACACACACACACACACACATATATATATATATATATATATATAACAGGATAACAGGTAATAAATATATTCAACCATGACAGATGCATTCTGTGCTGAGGTATATTGCCATAGATCTCTTAAAAGATTTTAGATTGAATTAAGATTTGGCTGTGTCCTGCCAAGAGTCTTACTGGCACATGACATTACCTGGACATGGAAGTGCTGAAGAGGTAAGTGTCTTGTATACTTACCTCTGCTACTCTACTCAGCCTAGTAAGCACTTGAGTAGCATTTACTATGGCAAGGGAATATGGAAGTGTCACCATTAAAGTGAAAGTTCTGCGTTTACCCAGAAAGTGCCCAATGCATTGCTCACAGGTCTGGAAACGGGTACATTTTTGATGCCCCAGGAAAAAGTTTGTGGTTGAACCAGAGATGTTTGCTGTTGGAGGTAAGCTCCCGTGTAGGATGCGTTTCAGTATAACAAACTAATTACACAAGCGAATAAATTACTATAAAATGAGAAATCGCTGGCAGAGTATATATCAGACCATAATAGAGAACAAATAATTGCAGTTTAATCAAGTATAAATACATGATGTTTCCCCCTTCCAATTTCAAAATAATTCTAAAAACTTGAGTAATCAAAATGCCACCCCTACTCTGGTGGTCAGAACATAAGACAACAGTTTATTAGCCACACAAGCACCTTATATATCTGGACAAACAGTTACAGGGGAGATCAGCATATTTATGTACAGTGTATATTTCACCATGCAGACACGTGGTATATCTGGCTAAACAGTTATATTGTAAGTTAACTCAGTATATTTAAGTACATGGTATATTAGATCATCTATGTACATAGTATTACTGAACAAACAGTTACATGTTAGCTCAGTATATTTAAGCACAGAGTATATTAGACAATGCAGACACAGGGTATATCTGGCTAAACAGTTACATTGTAACTCAGTATATTTAATCACAGAGTATATTAGACAATGCAGATACAAAGTAGATCAGTATATTTCAGTACAGAGTATATTAGACCATGCAGACATGGGGTAAATCTGGATAGTTACAGGTTATCTCAGTTCATGTACTACATAGACAGACACAGAAACATGGTATATAAGTATATTATACAATGCAGACACAGGGTATATCTGGACAGTTACAATATAGTTTAGTATATTTCCATGCAGACACAGGGTATATCTGGACAGTTACAGTATAGCTTAGTGTATTTCCATGCAGACACAGGGTATACCTGGTCAGTTTCAATATAGCTTAGTATATTTACATGCAGACACAGGGTATACCTGGTCAGTTTCAGAATAGCTTAGTATATTTACATGCAGACACAGAGTATACCTGGTCAGTTTCATTATAGCTTAGTATATTTCCATGCAGACACAGGGTATATCTGGTCAGTTTCAGTATAGCTTAGTATATTTCCATGCAGACACAGGGTATATCTGGACAGTTTCAGTATAGCTTAGTATATTTCCATGCATACACAGGGTATATGTGGTCAGTTTCAGTATAGCTTAGTATATTTAAGAACATAGTATATTTCCCTGCATACACAGAGTTCATCTGGATAGTTACACAGTAGCTCGGTATATTTCAGTACATAGTATATTAGACCATACAGACACAGGGTATATCTGGACAGTTACAGTATAGCTTAGTATATTTCAGTACATAGTATATTACCATGCACACACCGGGTATATCTGGACAGATACACAGTTGCTTAGTATATTTAAGTACACAGTATATTACCATGCATGCATGTTCATCAGGACAGTTACAGTATAGCTTAGTATATTTACATGCTGGGTATATCAGACAGATGAGTAATAGAGAGAGCACTGCCTGACCATTGATTAGTGTCTACACTAAGTACGTGACAAAGCTCACAGGCGTTAATGTCCTGATTCCAGTATCAATGAACTGTGTACAGTTTAGACACACCTTTCCCCAGGCACAAAATGTGGCTCACAGATTACCACCACATGTACACAACACATCTCACACACAACATGTAACACATACAGCTCACACAACTTCAACACACAGAGAGCACTACAATAATCCCCCCAGTGACAAAAACTGACCTGGATACAGTCTGGCACTCAAGGGGTCAATTAATCATAGGTTTCACAACCACATTATGGTATAATCATACAGTTATATGTGCACACACTGCATTAACCCCTTCATGACTATCATATGTGATTGGCGCTGAATGTCCTGTGTGCATTCCTGCTTGTCTGTCTGTCTATGTCTGAGTATATAGTTATATGTATACAGTGTAACTGTAACCGAGTATATAGTTTCATTGAGCTCTATGTATACACTATAACCTTTATACAGTATATAGTTTAATTGAGCTATATGTATATAATATAACCTTTATACAGTATATAGTTTAATTGAGCTATGTGTATATAATATAACCTTTATACAGTATATAGTTTAATTGAGCTATGTGTATATAATATAACCTTTATACAGTATATAGTTTAATTGAGCTATGTGTATATAATATAACCTTTATACAGTATATAGTTTAATTGAGCTATGTGTATATAATATAACCTTTATACAGTATATAGTTTAATTGAGCTATGTGTATATAATATAACCTTTATACAGTATATAGTTTAATTCAGCTATATGTTTACAATGTAACTTTTATACAGTAATATTTCAGTACATAGTACATTAGACCATGCAAACAGCTATATTCAGCTATATGAATACAGTGTAACATTTAGCACATTATAGAATTTAATTCAGTTATATTGATACAGTGTAACATTTAGCACATTCTATAGTTTAATTCAGCTATATGAATACAGTGTAACATTTAGCACATTCTATAGTTTAATTCAGCTATATGAATACAGTGTAACATTTAGCACATTCTATAGTTTAATTCAGCTATATGAATACAGTGTAACATTTAGGACATTATAGAATTTAATTCAGCTATATGAATACAGTGTAACATTTAGCACATTCTATAGTTTAATTCAGCTATATGAATACAGTGTAACATTTAGGACATTATAGAATTTAATTCAGCTATATGAATACAGTGTAACATTTAGGACATTATAGAATTTAATTCAGCTATATGAATACATTGTAACATTTAGCACATTATAGAATTGAATTCAGCTATCTGAATAGAGTGTATTATTTAAGAGCATATAGATAGTCCAGTTATATGTGTGCATTGTAGCCTTTGCAAATTCCCCAGTCACTATAATCACTGTATGGACTTTCCTCTCACTTACCTACAGGATGTGACTGGTGGGTTAGGAGTTCTTCAAGGCAACTCTGTAATAAAAGTATCACTGTAACCCTTCACACTGACATGGCCTGCGCACACTGCTCTCTACGTCGAGTTACATACACGCTGATGTACTAAGCTGCATCGCCTGGAATCTGGCTGCAAACATCACAACTGAATTTATTAGAACTAACAGTACTGTGAATCAACAGGCAGGGCAGCGCTCATTGGTGGAAGGAGCCTGGGGTGGAAGGAGCCTTGTGTCTCCCATTGGCTTTTGCAGCAGTCTATCACTGAGCCTGTACATTCCACGTGTACGGTTACCCCTGGTGACCGAAATTAGGTACTGCAGGTTCCATAGGGAATAAGTAGAATCCTTAGCACAGTCTGCAGGACTGGGAAGTGAGTGACGTGGTTTGCTAATAGAGAGCTGGGGGAATCCTGCTAGCTGTGAATGTAATGACGTCACTCTTCATCCAGCTGTGTGCTGTGCTGCAAGGTGTTAATGTGTGTGTTCTGTATGTTTAACATACAATAAACAAAAACACAAAAGCAAAATACATGAAAAATACATTACAAATATCCTTATAGATACTTTATGTGACCTTAACCCCCACAGTCTCTGTAGGACATACAGGGCTTTTCACCAAAGTGATAATTCATAGTGAATGTTAAAGGATCACTGTAGTGTCAGGATAACAAAGCGGTTTTCATGACACTATAGTGCCCTGAGGGTGCCCTCACCCTCAGAATCCCCATCCCGGTAAAAACCCCTTCAGCAGCTTACCTTAATCCAGCGCCGGGCTCCCTCAGCGCTGGTGACCTCTCCTCCCCGTCCGACGTCAGCTCCCCCGTCCGACATCAGTGAAGTTGAATGTGCATGCGCGGCAAGTGCGACGCGCGCATTCAAAGTGTCCATAGGAAAGCATTTCTCAATGCTTCCCTATGGACGCTCCGCGCGATGGAGGCATAATGTGCCTCCAGCGTCGCAGATGCGCCTCTAGCAGAAGAAGACAGCCACTAGAGGCTGGCTTAACCCCAAATGTAAACATAGTAGTTTCTCTGAAACTGCTATGTTTGCATCTGAAGGGTTAAAACCTGGGGAACCTGGCACCCAGACCACTTCATTGAGCTGAAGTGGTCTGGGTGACTATAGTGTCCCTTTACATTTAAGGCCAAAGTAGCTGCGCTGGACTCATACTTGAACTAGAGGATTTTTACATTTTGGCTATTTTGAGCTTAAATTAGAAACTCACTTGAATTTTCTCACTTTAGCGAATTAACCCTACTAGTCTTAGAAAAACCCTAAACAGTCCAGCCCCTAAAATGTTTACTAAATCCTAAAACCCCTAATGTTTATCCAGCTCTAAACTACCCAAACTGAACCTCTCAACCTGAAAGCATTTCACGATTACATTTCTTATAAAAGTACTCACTAAAAATAAATTGCTTTGAATTCAAAAGTTTAGAAATGTAGGTAAAACTAGTTGATTTAGAAACAGTCTCTTAATCATGTTTGCTGTTGGTATCACACTTTGCAATGTGTTAATCAGTTCATTAGAATGCAGTGTCTGGTGAATATAGATAAAAAATGTATGTGGGCATCTTTCTTCACATGCAGAATACGCAGGTATATGGAGTGATGGATGGAGAGAAGGACAGGCAGGCGGATAGATGGATAGAATTTTTTTTTTAAAAATTTCCATTGTGTTTTCATATAATTATTAGCTGACACGTTGTCATAATGTGACATATTTTATTAAGGATTGGAACAATACAACTGTGTATGTGTCAGCTGCCTTACATTTCCCGCAAGTAATTGCAGTATCGATTCAGGTTTATTTTACCTTCCTATTTTTTTATTAAAGATTTTACTACTTATTGTAACCGTCTACTTGGTTCTATTTCCAATTTATAAATTTATAAAAAAAAATATATATATATTAAAAAAAACTTAATTTAGGAAATGTATCAATTAAGACGAATAATATGAAATTTATATTTTCTGAAAAATGTTTAACAGCATTGCCATTTTTTCTATAAACATTATAGTGTACCAGGTAAGAAAATGAAAAAACTAAGAGTATGAAATAGAATAGTAAGTAGGAGATAGATTAAAGGAACACTATAGTCACCTAAATTACTTTGGCTAAATAAAGCAGTTTTAGTGTATAGATCATTCCCTGCCATTTCACTACTCAATTCACTGTCATTTAGGAGTTAACCCCTTAAGACCGCAGCCAAATGTACAAGTTGTGAACGAAACAAAATGTAAACAAAACCTGGCATTTGCGCTATATGTCTGTCCAACCGTAATTCACCTCTTTCATATTAAATGCACCCCCCTTATTATATATCATTTTATTCAGGGGAAACAGGGCTTTCATTTAATATCAAATATTTAGCTATGAAACATAATTTAATATGAAAAAAATGGGAGAAAATAAGATTTTGTTTTATTTTTTTAGTTTTACATGACATTTTAACTGTCAATGTCATAATAGTGTTTGCTTTTACTGCAATAAAATACACATATTTGTATTCAGCAAAGTCTCACGTGTAAAACAGTACCCCCTATGTACAGGTTTTATGGTGTTTTGGGAAGTTACAGGGTCAAATATAGCGTGTTACATTTGAAATTGAAATTCGTCAGATTGGTTACGTTGCCTTTGAGACTGTATAGTAGCCCAGGAAATAAATTTACATCCATAATGGCATACCATTTGCAATAGTAGACGACCCAAGGTATTGCAAATGGGGTATGTCCAGTCTTTTTTAGTAGCCATTTGGTCACAAACACTGGCCAAAGTTAGCGTTAGTATTTGTTTGTGTGTGAAAAATGCAAAAATCAACAATTTTGGCCAGTGTTTGTGACTAAGTGGCTACTAAAAAAGACTGGACATACCCCATTTGCAATACCTTGGGTTGTCTACTATTGCAAATAGTATGCCATCATAGGGGTAATTTTCATTATTGGGCTACCATAGGGTCATAAAGGCAACGTAAGCAATCTGGCAAATTTTAATGTGAAAAAAAGGAAACACAAGCCTTATATTTGACGCTGTAATTTTTGAAAACACCATAAAACCTGTACATGAGGGGTACTGTTGTACACAAATATTTGTGTTTCAAAATAGTAAAAAGTATTGCAGCAATAATATCGTCCGTGTAAGTGCTGTTTGTGCGTGAAAAATGCAAAAAACGTCACTTTTACTGGCGATATCATCGTTGTAATACATTTTACTGTTTTAAAACACTAATATTTGTGTTCAGCGAAGTCTCCCGAGTAAAACAGTACCCCCTATGTACAGGTTTTATGGTGTCTTGGAAAGTTATAGGGTTAAATATAGTGCTAGCAAATTAAATTCCCTATACTTTCGGCATGGGTTGTCAGGCAGGTCCCGCTAATTGTAATTAATTAGGATACCTAATTATGTAAAATTATTACCTAAATATATGTGTAGAATTAATATATGTATATATATACATATGTGTATATATACGTATATATATATATATATAATTTTTTTAAAATATTTTTATTTATATATAGGTATGTATATAGCAGTGATGGCGAACCTTTTTGAGCCCGAGTGCCCAAACCGCAATACATGCCAACTTTTTTTTCCTTAAAGTGCCAACACGGCAATTGCGTGTGTGTGTGGGGGCGTGTGTGTGTGTGGGGGGGGTGCGTGTGTGTGGGGGGGTGCGTGTGTGTGGGGGGTGCGTTAGTGTGGGGGGTGTGTGTGTGGGGGGGGTGCGTGTGTGTGGGTGTTGTATGAGGGGTGCTGTGTGTGTGTATGAGGGGTGCTGTGTGTGTGTGTATGAGGGGTGCTGTGTGTGTGTGTATGAGGGGTGCTGTGTGTGTGTGTATGAGGGGTGCTGTGTGTATGAGGGGTGCTGTGTGTATGAGGGGTGCTGTGTGTATGAGGGGCGCTGTGTGTATGAGGGGCGCTGTGTGTGTGTGTGTGTGTGTATGAGGGGTGCTGTGTGTGTGTGTGTGTATGAGGGGTGCTGTGTGTGTGTGTGTGTATGAGGGGTGCTGTGTGTGTGTGTGTATGAGGGGTGCTGTGTGTGTGTGTGTGTGTATGAGGGGTGCTGTGTGTGTGTGTGTATGAGGGGTGCTGTGTGTGTGTATGAGGGGTGCTGTGTGTGTGTGGGGGGGTGCTGTGCTGTGTGTGTGTGGGGGTGCTGTGTGTGTGGGGGGGTGCTGTGTGTGTGGGGGGTGGTGTGGGGGGGTGCTGTGTGTGTGTGTGTTTGGGGGGGTGCTGTGTGTGTGTGAGGGGGTGCTGTGTGTGTGTTTGGGGGGTGCTGTGTGTGTGTGTGTGGGGTGCTGTGTGTGTGTGTGTGAGACGGGTGCTGTGGGTGGGGTAGGGGTACTGTGTGGGGGGTAGGGATACTGCTGGCGGGGTATGGGTACTGCTGTGGGGGGTAGGGATACTGTGTGTGGGGGGTAGGGGTGCTGTGGGGGGGTAGGGGTACTGTGTGTGTGGGGGGAAGGGGTGCTGTGTGTGGGGGGGGTAGGGGTACTGCTGGGGGTGGTAGGGGTACTGCTGGGGGTGGTAGGGGTACTGCTGAGGGTGGTAGGGGTACTGCTGAGGGGGGTAGGGGTACTGCTGGGGGTGGTAGGGGTACTGCTGGGGGTGGTAGGGGTACTGCTGGGGGTGGAAGGGGTACTGCTGGGGGTAGGGGTACTGCTGGGGGTGGTAGGGGTACTGCTGGGGTGGTAGGGGTACTTCTGGGGGGTAGGGTGCTGCTGGGGGCGTGGGGTGCTGCTGGGGGGGTAGGGTGCTGCTGGGGGGGTGGGGTGCTGCTGGGGGGTGGGGTGGTGCTGCGGGGGGGTAGGGTGCTGCTGGGGGGGGTAGGGTGCTGCTGGGGGGGTAGGGGTGGTGCTGGGGAGATAGGGGTGGTGCTGGGGGGGTAAGGGTACTTCTGGGGGGGTAGGGTGCTGCTGTGGGGGTAGGGGTGGTGCTGGGGGGGAAGGGGTGCTGTGGGGGGGTTAGGGGTGGTGCTGGGGGGGTTAGGGGTGGTGCTGGGGGGGTAAGGGTACTTCTGGGGGGGGGAGGTAGGGGTGCTGTGTGTCAGTATCCCCCCCCTCCCTCCTTCTTACCTTTAATGAAGTGGGGGGGGGGGGGACACAGCCATCCCTGGTGGTCTGGTGGTGGTACCGTCATCCCTGGTGGTCCGGTGGTGGCAGGCAGTGCTTCTGTGTCGGGAGGCAGGGGGAGGGATCTGTGATGCTGATCCCCTGTCCTCCCGCGCGATGCTGTGTGGAGCGTTGCCATGGTAATGCTCGGCAACGCTCCACACAGCATCGCGCGGGAGGACAGGGGATCAGCATCACAGATCCCTTCCCTGCCTCCCGACACGGAAGCAGAGTAGGCGCCTGCCGTTTTGGGCAGGCAGGTGCCTACTCTGCAGTGATGGCGGACCTGTGGCCGCGTGCCCACAGAGAGGGCACGGCGTGCCACCTGTGGCACGCGTGCCATAGGTTCGCCATCACTGGTATATAGTGATATATACGTATATATTTATGTATATAGATATATATATTATTTCGTTCTACATGTATTTTGATATAAATATATATATATTAATATCACAATACAGTTAGAACGAAATAAAACACATCTATATATTTTTTAATATTTTATTTTTAATTATTTTTTTATTTTATTTTTTTACGTATTTACATATTTTTTTATATTATATATAAATATATATAACAATAATTATATATATTTAATCAGTATCAGTCTACGTGTAATTTGATATTAATATATATATATATAATTATATATATATTAATATTAAAATACACCTAGACAGTGTATGTGTGTGTGTGTGTGTATATGTGTATATATATACTTGATCTAAGTATATATATATTTTTTTACACTTATTTTAAGTTATTTTAATTTGATTTTCAGCCAGCAGGGGGACTAACTGTCATTACAGTTAGTCCCCCTGCTGGCAATGCACCAGGCAGCTATCTCGGCCATGTGATTGTGAGGTCCTCGCAAGGACCTCAATCTCACATGGCCCGGGGGGGCTGAAGAGGGCAGGCGTGCCGCGGGGGCTCCCTGGGAGTCCCCCCAACCGCGATCGCCGGCGTGGGATCGCCGGCGACCGGGTAAGTGAAAAAAAGCCGGAGGGTTTAGGTACCATCTCTATGGCTCAGCGTATTGTGTTGTAGAGGGTACATGTATGGCCCATATTAATGTATTGTATTATCTGAGGATATTATGGTAGCATAGACTCTATGCTCAATATGGCTCCTTCCTGCATATTTAGGATTCCTGTGTAGTTCTAGTCCACCGTTATACCGCCTAGGATATTAGTTGGTTAAATTGGTGGTTGTATTTTCAAGATACATATTTTTTTTTGTTCTCATGTGCACCCATTTACCCTGAGGATGCAGAGTGGGGATAGCGATGCCCACCCTGGGGGATAGGCATACACCCTTATTACCCTGCAGATTAGGGTGCTCCTCGATTCTTTGGTACGTCCGTACATGGACCTGTGTAGTATAATGTATTAATCTTCAGGTGGGGGATTGGTATCTACCTTAAATAGAGTTCTTTATTGGAATCATAAAAACTCTGTGTGCTCACGGAATAGTTCCATTCAATTTTGAGGTGTTCAATACCAGGAGCTATTTCTGTTTATCTCTAAGTATATTCTGTTTAACGGCGGGTTTGAAGCACGGGTAGTATTGCCCACCCTGGGGGATAGGCACACACCCACACAGGGGCGGACTGAGAACCCTCAGGGCCCCCGGGCAAAATAAATCAAGGGCCCCCTTACAGGCCCCACCCATACTCCGCAGCAAGCGCCACCCATGTCCCGCCTCCATGCACCGCCTCCAGCCACACCCTACACAATCTTTAGACACAAGGAACAAAAGTGCAATAATACCTTCGAGGCCCCAGTAGAGACTACACTTGAGGGCTAATTGGGCCATGGAGGGGGGGAGCATTCTAGCAGAGGCTATCTCAGTGTCCTTTAGAGAGTGTGTTAGAAAGAATTTCCTCCAGGTCCCATTAGAGACTACAATGGAGTCTAATGGAGCCTGGAGGGGGGCCTCTCCAACACTCTGGTTCCTATTCACAATATAGCAACACAACATAGCTCGCTGATACCTAGGCCAAGTTGGCTCCTCTTACCTTAATTACTGCTGCTGGCTGGCAGTCTGTGGGCTTGCTGGAAGGCTGTGGGCTTACTGGCTGCAGCTGGCAGGCTGTGGGCTTGCTGGCAGGCTGTGGGCTTGCTGGCTACTGCCGGCAGGCTGTGGGCTTGCTGGCTGCGGCTGGCAGGCTGTGAGCTTGCTGGCTGCGGCTGGCAGGCTGTGGCTTGCTGGCTGGCAGGCTGTGGCTTGCTGGCTGTGGTTGGCAGGCTGTGGGCTTGCTGGCTGTAAGCCTAACTGGTGGCCTGTGGGCTGGCTGGCTACTGGCCAGCCTGTGGGCTGGCTGGCCGGCCTGTGGGCTGGCTTGCTGGCTGGCTGGCCGGCCTGTGGGCTGGCTGGCTTGCTGGCTACTGAGGTACTTGTAGATTATTTTAAGAAATAATCCATGCACAATAACCACTACTGCTCTGTGTAGTCGTTATGGTGCCAGGAGGGCCGGGCCCCCCTCCCAGAGTAAGTAGTCAAACCATTTAAGAACAGTTTGACAACTTACCTGGGGTCTGCTGGGATATGAGGCTGTAGTAGGGTATAGGAGCAGTGGTGCAATGTGTAAGGGGTGCAGTGTGTGTGTGTGAAAGGTTCAGTGTGTGTGAGGGGGTGTAGTGTGTGAATGTGTAGGGTGTGTGGGGCAATGTGTGTATGAGGGGGCTGTGTATGTGTGTGGCAATGTTAGTATGGTGGGCTGTGTGTGTATGGGTGGGCAGTGTATGTGTGTGTGTGTGAGGCAATGTGTGTAAATGTGTATGGTGTGTGTGGGGGCAGTGTGTGTGTAGGGGGGGCAGTGTGTGAATGTGTATGGTGTGTGGGGGCAGTGTGTTTATGGGGCTAGAGTTCACTCTCACCACTGCGACCACCAGGAATCCCTGGTGGTCACAGTGTTGAGAGTGAACTCTAGCCCGTAGCTCCAGGGCTAGAGTTTACTCTCGCAAGAGCCGTAACGTTGCCGTGGTAACCGCGGCAACGATCTGTGCTCGCGCAAGAAGGACCCAGAGGAGCTGCAGGCTGAGCTCCGGGTCCTCTCTTCCTCCCTCCCCTGCCGGCTGCCCGCACGGTGCCTGCAGACAGGGGAGGGAGCAGTTGCCCTCCTCTTACTCCCCCCTCCCCCTCTTCTTACCCCCCCACCCCCTCTTCTTACGACCCTTCTTACTCCCCCCTCTTCTTACCCCTTCTTACTCTCTCCCTCTTGTTACTCCCCCCTCCCCCTCTTGTTACTCCACCTTCTTACTCTCCCCCTCTTCTTACTCCCCCAAACCCTCTTCTTACTCCTCCCTCTTCTTACTCCCCCTCCCCCTCTTCTTACTCCTCCCTCTTCTTACTCCCCCCCTCTTCTTACTCCCCCTCTTCTTACCCCCCTCCCCCCTCTTCTTACTCCCCCTCTTCTTACCCCCCACCCCCCTCTTCTTACTCCCCCTCCCCATATTCTTACCCCCCTCTTCTTACTCCTCCCTTCCTCTTTTTTACTCCCCCTCCCTCTTTTTTACTCCCCCCTCCCTCTTCTTACTCCCCCCTCCCCCTCTTCTTACCACCTTCTTACTCCCCCCACTCTCTTCTTACTCCCCCCTCTTCTTACCCCTCCCCCCTCTTCTTACTCCCCCTTCCTCTTTTTACTCATCCCTCCCCCTCTTCTTACCCCCTTCTTACTCCCCCCTCATCTCTTCTTACCCCCCTCCCTCTCTTCTTACCCCCTCCCTCCCTTCTTACCCCCTCCCTCCCTCTCTCTTCTTACCCCCCTCCCTTTCTCTTCTCAACCCCCCTCCCTTTCTCTTCTTACCCCCCCTACCTCTCTTTTCTTACCCCCATTCTCTCTTTTCTTACCCCGCCTCTCTTTTCTTACCCCCCTCCCTCTCTTTTCTTACCCCCCCTCTCTTTTCTTACCTCCCCCCCTCTTTTCTTACCCCTCCCTCTCTTTTCTTACCCCCTCTCTTTTCTTACCCCCCCTCCCTCTCTTTTCTTACCCCCCCTCTCTTTTCTTACCCTCCCCCTCCCTCTCTTTTCTTACCCTCCCCGTCCCTCTCTTTTCTTACCCCCCCTCCCTCTCTTTTCTTACACCCACCCACCCCCCTCTCTTTTCTTCTCTTCTTACCCCCTCCCCTGTAGCGTGGCCGAGCTGCTTTCCGGTCCGCGGTGCCCGGCCGGAGTGATAGGAAGGTGCACCCTGAGTGTGCACCTTCCTGTCAGTCCGGCCGGGTACAGGAAACAGAAACTCCTGTTCCGCGCGGAACCTTCCTATCACTCCGGCCGGGCACCGCGGACCGGAAAGCAGCTTGGCCACGCTACAGGGGAGGGGCGGTGAGAAGCTGCAGCCGCCTGATCGCTCTTAAGAGAGCGCTCAGGCGGCTGCAGCATTTAAAGGGGCGGCCGGGCCCCCTGATGGCGGGCCCCCCTCCCGGCCGGGCCCTCGAACCATGTCCGAAGTGCCCGACCGGTCAGTCCGACATACTTTGTTTGCTTTACTTCTTTACATACCACTTGGAATACATCCGTAGTTGTGATAGTGTCTCTTTTTTGATTTTTCTCAATATTGTGCCCTAATAAATTTTGAAATAGACACATAGATTATTGATATACTATAGTTGGCATTATTAGCTACTATGCAATGCCTATAATTTGTTCACATGACATACTCTTCCTGGTTTTCATGTATATTATCTATTATCCGCTTTGGTTACTAGTTCCTCTCTGTATTGATTTATATGCCTGTTCTGCTTTCTTATCAGATTGATTTATATGCCTGCTCTGCCTCTGTATTTTGATACCATTTATGTATTCTATCAATGGCTGTAGATGTATTGCATATCTAATAGTGCATTAGATTGGGCATATTCTTTGGGTTACACCCATTATATACATTATTGAGATTTCCCTCGAGCTGTGTATACTTTTGTTTTATGTGATTTTAGTTGCTATGGACACTTAGGTCGCATAGCAACATTCTCCCAATGAGGCTGCATTCCGGCCGATCACGTGACGCGGTAATGACGCCGACGCCACGTGATGACGTCACGCACGCACACGTGACCGACGGCGGAACCCGCGCGTTTTTCGGACCGGGCTGACAGGGAGTAGGAGTTTATTCCGGTGCTGGGTAAGTTAATTGCTTGTTCTTATATCTGTATATATGTGTGTATTTGGCTTTGCATGTATTAATCCTGATGAAAGTCTGTGAATAGCAGACTGAAACGTCGATTTTTTACTTTGAAATAATTAAAAGTTTAATTTTACGTCAGAGTCCCGAGAGTGCTATCTTTTTGAAATTGATCTACATTTTGCTTGACAAGCACCGGGCAAGTATTTTTTCTACTATATGGAGTGCAAGATTTTTTTCTATTTTTATATATATAATTATATATATAGTAATATTAAAATACACCTAGACAGTGTATGTGTGTGTGTGTGTATATGTGTATATATATACTTAGATCATATATATATAGTATATATATATGATCTAAGTATATATATATATTTTTTTACACTTATTTTAAGTTATTTTAATTTGATTTTCAGCCAGCAGGGGGACTAACTGTCATTACAGTTAGTCCCCCTGCTGGCGATGCACCAGGCAGCTATCTCGGCCATGTGATTGTGAGGTCCTCGCAAGGACCTCACTCTCACATGGCCCGGGGGGGCTGAAGAGGGCAGAGGTGCCGCGGGGGGCTCCCTGGGAGTCCCCCCAACCGCGATCGCCGGCGTGGGATCGCCGGCGACCGGGTAAGTGAAAAAAAACGGAGGGCGTACTATAGAGCCGCTTTAAAAAGGACGTAATAGTACGCCCTCCGGTCTTAAGGGGTTAAATCACGTTGTTTCTGTTTATGCAGCCCTAGCCACACCTCCCCGGCTATGATTAACAGAGCCTGCATGAAAAAAAAAATGGTTTCACTTTCAAACAGATGTAATTTACCTTAAATAATTGTATCTCAATCTCTAAATTGAACTTTAATCACATACAGGAGGCTCTTGCAGGGTCTAGCAAGCTATTAACATAGCAGGGGACAGGGCCGGACTGGGACAAAAATTCAGCCCGGGCAATTAAAGGCAGAGAAGCCCACTATTAGGGGCGGGGCCAGATAGGGGGCATGTCATGTCACCACCCCCCCCCACCAAATGAGTATGTTAATGTGACGCTCCTCCAGAGCATCCAGTGCTCCTGGCTAAAATAAATGCCATGCTTTTTTGGGGGGGGAAGGGGGGGTTGAGTTTATGCTGCGTTTGCTGGCGATTTGTCTCTGGTGTCCTCCATAGTGGGACACCAGAGATCAAAACATGAACCGGACTGTTAAAGAGTGTTGTGCATGTGTGGGGATGTTCCTTGTGTGTGTGAAGCAGGGCCGGATTAAGAGCCCAGTGGGCCTGGTGCTGATAATTATGATGGGCCTAATTACAAAATCTTATTGACCAAAAACACTAAAACAGTCCTACCTCCTAAGCGTCATGTATCTGATGGAGATGATGCTGGAGGGAAACTCATATGATGCAACTATGAGAAAACACAAACCCTTTGCTAATCTCACGCTTTCATCTTTCAAGTAAACCCATACCCCCTAACAGCAGTGTCCAGTAAAGCAGGAAGTCTATGGATGCGGTAAAAGGGTGGGCCACTGACACAAATCACATAACCATATTGTAAAGCGCTACGGAATCTGTTGGCGCTATATAAATTGCAATAATAATAATAATAATAATAACCAGAACGTCCGAAAGGGCGAACATACACAAAAAGGGTGCATGTCTGTGTCCCCATGTCTCCCAGTCCCTTAGTGTCTGTGTCCCCATGTCTCCCAGTGTCCCCATGTCACTAGGACACTAGGGGACATTGAGAGACATTGGGACACTGGGAGACATGGGGACACAGATACTAGGGAACACTGGGAGACCTGGGGACACTGAGACTCTTGGGGACACTGGGAGACATGGGGACACAGAGTGATAGACACGAGGGAACACTGGGAGACATGGGGCACTGAGACACTGTGATATATGTAGGGGGCACTGGAGACTTGATAAAGACCTGGGTACAGGTCAAAATGTTGCAGTGTCCAATTCACCTGCCTAAAGCTATCACAGTGAGTGCCTGAGATTTTTTTATTTTATACTAGGGGACACTGAGACACTACGGGCACTGAGAGACATCGGGCACTGAGAGACACGGGGCACTGAGACACTCTGATACATAGGGGACACTGATACCTAGGGGACATTGGAGACTTGATAAAGACCTGGGTAAAGGTCGAAACGTTGCGGTGTCCAATAAACCTGCCTAAATCTATTACAGTGAGTGCCTGAGATTTTTTTCTTTTATACTAGGGGATACTGAGACACTAGGAGACATGGGGACATTGTGGGACTAGGGGACTTTGGGAGACTAGGAAACACTAGGGACACTGGCACACTACAGACACTGAGAGACACCAGGGACACATGGGGATACTGAGATACTAGGGACACTGGCTGGGAGATGTGGGGACACTGGGAGTGCCCCATGTCTCCTAGGTCTCAAAGTCGCCCAGTGTCCCCATGTCTCCCTCTGTCCCCCAGTGTTTCCATGTCTCTCATTGTCCCCCAGTGTCTCAGTGTCCCCATGTCACCCAGTGTCCCCTAATGTTTGTATCCCCATGTCTTCCGGTGTCCCTTAGAGTCTGTGTCCCCATGTCTCCCAATGTCCCAATGTCACTAGGACACTAGGGGACACTTAGAGACATGGGGACACATGGTAACACTGGCAGACATGGGGCCACTGAGACACTAGGGACAGTGGCTGGGAGACATGGGGACACAGACTAGGGGCCACTGCGAGACATGGGGCCACTGTGTCCCTAGTGTCTCAGGGTCTCCATGTTCCCCAGTGTCCCAATGTCTCAGCATCCCCATGTCTTGGAGCTGCTGTCTGGACTCTCTGTGCAGAGCTGCTCCCCCGTGGATCAGTGAGTAGAGAGAGGCAGGGAAGGAGATGCCGTAACTTCTTATCACTGCCACTATCCACACAAACTACTGGCCGGCGCTGGTACTGCAGAATAATCTCTGTTTATACTGAGACAGACATTTGTATTGCCGGTATTACTGCAATACCGGCACCGGCTAGGCAGCCTCAAATACCTGAGAAATACTTCTGAGAAATACCTGGCAACCCTAAGAAATACATGAGAAATACCTGGCAACCCTATGCGTAGTGTGTAAAAAAATGATTTTATATTTTTTTTTTAAATCAATGGGCCTATTCCGTGGGCCTGGGCCTGGAGCTGCAGCTCCATCAGCCCCTATGTTAATCCGGCCCTGGTGTGAAGAGGTCTGTTTGTGGCGTGCTGCATGTGGCTAGGGGCTGTAGTGTGTGTGTCTCTGGGTTGTAAAGTATGTGTGTTTGTGTGTGTGTATTTATATAGGGCCTGTGGAGTGTGTGCATGTAAGGAGCTGTACTGTGTGTTTGTGAGTGTATCTAGGGGCTCTAGTGTGTGTATGCATATAAGAGCTGTAGAGCACATGTGTATAGGGGGGATAATGTATGCATAGGTGGTGTAGTGTGTACAAGGGGTGCAGAATATGTATTTATATGGGATATAAATTAGTGTGGGTGCATGCAGGGGGTGTAATGTGTGTGTTCATAGGGGTATAACGTATGAGAGTGCAGGGAGTGTAGTGTAGGTTTATGGGGTATAGAGTGTGTTTAGTGTGTGTATGTGAGTGTCAGGGGAATAGTGTGTATATAAGGGGTATAGAGTGTGTGTAGTGTGTTTGTGTGTAAGTGCAGGAGGTGCAGTGTGGATATAGGTGTATAGAGTGTGTATTGTGTGTTAATGCAGGGGCTGTAGTGTGTATGTAGGGGTATAGAGTGTATGCAGTGTGTTTGTGTGTTAGTGCAGGGGGTGTAGTGTGTTTATGTGTTAGTGTAGGGTGTGCTGTGTGTGTAGTGTGTTAGTGCAGGGGAGCAGTATGTTTGTGTGTTAGTGCAGTGTGTGTTAGTACAGTGTGTGTTTGTGTGTTAGCGCAGTGTGTGTTAGTGCAGGGGAGCAGTATGTTTGTGTGTTAGTGCAGTGTGTGTTTGTGTGTTACTGCAGTGTGTGTTTGTGTGTTACTGCAGTGTGTGTTAGTGCAGTGTGTGTTTGTGTGTTACTGCAGTATGTGTTAGTGCAGTGCGTGTTAGTGCAGTGCGTGTTAGTGCAGTGTGTGTTTGTGTGTTACTGCAGTGTGTATTAGTGCAGTGTGTGTTTGTGTGTTACGGCAGTGTGTGTTAGTGCAGGGGAGCAGAATGTGTGTGTGTTAGTGGTGCAGTGTGTGTTAGTGCAGTGTGTGTTTGTGTGTTAGTGCAGGGGCGCAGAATGTTTGTGTATTAGTGCAGGGAAGCAGAATGTGTGTGTGTTAGTGGTGCAGTGAGTGTTAGTGCAGGGGTGCAGTGTGTGTAGTGTGTTTGTATGTGTGTAATGTGTTTGTGTGTGTGTATATGGCCTTAAATTATTATTATTAAAAAGTAAAAAGAAAAAAAAAATTAAATTTATTCCCCCTTTTAACTTTGCAGGGGAGGAGGGAGCATTCACATACCTGGTGGTCCAGTGAGGGGGGCTACGCCACACACACATCCCTGGAGGTCCAGCGGCAGGTAATTCAGTCTGTACCCCGCAGGGTACAGACAAGGTCTCTCTCCCTCTCGCGAGCGCCGTTTTTTCAGAGCGTTGCCGCGGGTTACCATGGCAACGCTCTGATAATCTCGGAGCTCGCGAGAAGAAAAGAAAGGAAGCTGCTCGCCGTGCGCGGAGGGAGACCGGCTCACTTCCCGATCTCCCCTCCGGACCATGATGGGATAGAACTCCATCTTGGGGCCAGTGCTGCTGCGCATGGGCCGGCAGGGGAGATCTCTTGATCTTTCCTGCCGGCCTCGGCCCATGGCCATCGCGGCCCACCGGGCATTTGCCCGGTTTGCCCGATGGCCAGTCCGGGCCTGGCAGGGGATAAGAAAATCTTAATTAAACAGAACTTGCAATAAAGAAAGCCTAAATAGGGCTCTCTTTACAGGAAGTGTTTATTTAAGGCTGTGCAAGTCACATGCAGGGAGGAGGTGTGACTAGGGTTCATAAACAAATGGATTTAACTCCTAAATGGCAGAGGATTGATCAGTGAGGCTGCAGGGGCATGTTCTATACACCAAAACTGCTTCATTAAGCTAAAGTTGTTCAGGTGACTATAGTGTCCCTTTAATGTTTGAATACATTTTGAGAAAATGACCACAATGTAATATCTCCTCTCCTAGCCTAGTTTTATCCAGTACTTTTAAATAATTCCTTTAGTACACTGTCCTTATTCAGTGATTTTAAAATAATTACTGATGTCTCCTAAAACTGATTCTAAGTCAAAAGGTATCATGAGGTCATCTGATTTCTCTCGCTGCTATGGTCTAGGAAATCCACTAACAAAACAGAACTAAGACCAAGCCAATATCTGCTATCAGAAATGCTTCCCATCATCTCACAGATTTAGAAAATCACCTATAATTCTCGATGGTTAAACGTGATATGGATCAGTAAGCCTATTTATTTTGGCTATTTTAAAGCCTCTGTCTTACTTTGATTACTCATGTTCCAGTTACCATTTAAAGCGGCACTGTCACCATCTGGGGACTTTGCTGAATTTGCAAAGACCCCCGAAGGTGACATTGCTACTGGGGGTCTGGTGGCTGGGAGGCAGGTAAAGGTGAGATTACTTACATAAAAACATAAAAACCTGTTCCTTGCGGACGCCGCCATCTTTTTCACTCTGTACCTCTTCAACTTCATGTGCATGCACGAGAGTATTGAGGTCTATGGGGGATCCTGTAAAACACTCCATAGATACAGCCAATTCAGGATTGACTCTTAGACTCCTCCCTGAGTCTAAGATAGTCAGGAGGAGGAGAAATACAGAGACAAAGTAGTTACCTTTACACATTAGATGTACCAATGTCATCCCTATCTGCATGGAATTCATTGGCTGAGAACATGTGAAGAGGCCCCCTGACTGCAGACACATGAAGGACCCAGGTAAGTGTCAAACCACTCAAAACCAGTTTGACTACTTACCGTGAGATCATGATAGAGACTCTTGGCAGCATAATTACTGCAATGTTTAAATGTTTACATTTCCCACTAGAAGACTTCTTCAGATATCTACTTACCTTTCTGTTAGTTGCTCTCTCTTAAGCGGTGTTGTAGGACCAGCATATATTTTGATGTTTGTCTACTTCTCAAAGATGGTCTTACTGATCTTCTTGGGACATCATCCTACGTCCATAACCCAGAGGTTGATATCTTCCTGCAATGGACTTCTACATGAAAGATGCATTATATATATTGCCGTGTGGATTCAGATCATAATTTCATTTGCCAGTGACGTCTCCCCTGTGTTGAAAATTAGTTTTAAATGAACTTTTAAAATATAAGCCTCTTTTTCCTTTTTTTTTTCTATGAGAAAGTATCTAGTCATAGCTTAGTAAACCTGTTTTCTCAGCTGAGTAGTTTTTGGTTATTACACTGTATCATAAAAACTTCAGCATTCTAACGGTATGTGCTGTAATCTGTTAATAATTCACAATTTATACATTTGTATGTGTAGTTTTACTCAGTTTATCCGAGAGAAAGCTTGGCCAGTCTTCCTGTTTTCTAAGAGATATTGTGATGCTAAACACTTTACCACTGTTTCCCAGTATCCCCATGTCAACCAACTCTGCTTGCTACAATGTGTCAATCTGCCATGATCTAGCTAGTTAGAGTCCGATGGCCCACACTTCGTCTCCTAGCTGGGATAGTAATGTTAACCAGGATTACCAGGATGTTTCAAGTCTCTGCAAATCCAAAAGCTTTTAACTCCAGTAGGACACGGGTGGAGAATGAAGAACCCTTTGGAGTTTCAGGGAAATTAGCAAATTATCCACAACCTACCTGACACATCAATTGGTTGGACCTTTGCCAAGTGCTATTGTGACAATAGTTGCGGCTAGATTTGATTTTTAATTCACGGTAAAAGAAGTTGTGGAACCGAGTTTTCATCCACTGAAGACAGATAATATCATATTTTACAGTTTGTCTCCACACTTAGCCCTTGAAATGCATAAGAATATATACAAGTGTAAACACATTCTGAAACTTCTGAGGCCTATGTCTATTGCATATAAATCAGTGCAAGAACTTAACGTAAATTATCTGTGTCTATTGCCCAAGAAATACAGATTAGGTAACAGCACACACACACACACAAAAAATTGAATCTGTATCTTGTATATATTTTTGTCTTTACGGTAGCACCACTACTGAGAAATGCATGTTCCAGGTGTGACTTCCAATTCCCCCTTTTTCTATGACTATGGAGTATGGAGAGGAACATCTAGATTTGCCAAATTATACCAAAATGTATCAGTTTAAGGAATTGCAAATAATCATCTTGGCAGTTTTCTAAAGATAGAAAGCCGAAAAAGATATATTGTTTCTGTTTTGCATTTCTTTGCTTCTATGTAAAACACTAAACCATTAAACAAATAGTGAATATTTTATTTTTCTTTGTCATGATTTCTAAAACCATTCTCACACATCTACCTTTACCTGTCTTTCAAACAATTCAGGAGAAAAAGATCAAGTGAACATTAGTAATCCCAATGAAGCAAAACATATGCTTTCTTTACACTACCCATGGCAACAGATAATCGCCGGTGACTGCTTGATGAAGAGAAGACGTGCTCTTTATACTGCGTCTTACCTGACCAGTAAATACAGTTTTCTAAATTGAAACTGATGCAAAAACAAACCGCATTATTTTTATTCTTACATTAGCAATTATATCTGAAAATATGGATTTTTTTTAAAAGGCTTCATTGGTATCTTAATATAATAATCTTTAAATTATACATACTTTTACTTGTATTGATTACTATGCTTAACTGTGTCACCAGTTCCTCTAGGATATGGGTGTGTGGGGGGGAGGGAGGCAACCTGTGGCACTCCAGATGTTGCAGACTACATCTCCCATAATGCTCTTACAACCATAATTCTGGCAAAGGATCAGGGGAGATGCATATCAATAGTGAGAGCAGACATAGATCAGTGATCACACTTTAAAGTTTAATATCAGCATAATAGTAAGCATCAGAAAATGTCTATGTGTCATATTTCAGTTGTCCATCTATTCTGAAGCAAGTTTGAACACAAGCTGTCAAAGATATGTATTTACTTATAAGTAAGTAGAAAGAAGAGAGAATTACAACATGTGTCCGGGCAGGATGTTTTTGGCATTATATGCCCTGCTTTGGGACTAGAGCTATGTAAAGGACTTAGCTCTGCATACCATGAATAGTGGAAATATAGGATGATAGCTCTAACACTGGCCAAAGTTAGTATTCATATTTGTTGTGTGTGAAAAATGCAAAAAAAAACTAAATTGTACGCTAATTTTGGCCAGTGTTTGTGACTAAGTGGCTACTAAAAAAAGACTGGACATACTCCATTTGCAATACCTTGGGTTGTCTACTATTGCAAATGGTATGCCATCATGGGGGTAATTCTCATTCCTGGGCTACCATACGCTCTCAAAGGCAACATAACCAATCTGGCAAATTTTAATGTGAAAAAAAGGAAATTTAAGCCTTATATTTGACTCAGTAACTTTTGCAAACACCATAAAACCTGTGCAACTTCGCTGAACACAAAGTGTTTAGTGTTTAAAAATGGTAAAACGTATGGTAAAAAATATGGTAAAACGTATCACAACAATTATATCGTCAGTGAAAGTACAGTATGTGTGTGAAGAATGCAAAAAACTGTATTTTTACTGACGATATCATCGTTGTGATATGTTTTACTGTTTTTTAAACACTAATATTTGTGTTCTGCGAAGTTTCTCCGAGTAAAACGGTACCTCTAATGTACAGGGTTTATAGTGTCCTGGAAAGTTACAGGGTTAAATATAGGGCTTGCGAGCAAAATTCTCTGGACTTTCTGCCTGGGTGGTCGGGCAGGTCCCTCAGATTGTAATTAATAAAATTATTTAATTATGTAAAATTTTTAGAATTTAAATCTATATGTACATATAAGTATATGTATATGTATATATATAATTTTTTAAATTTTTTTTATTTATATAGATAGATAGATACATATATAGATACATATATGTATTTATAACATCATTCTAAATGTATTTTGAATTTAATATATATGTATATTAATATCAAAATATAGTTAGAACAAATTAAAACTGGTATATATTTTTTTTAAATTTATTTTTACTATTTTGTTGTTATTTTTTTTCATTTTTTCAATTTAATGTATTGATTATTTTGATTTTATATATATTTCTCTTATATATATATAAAACTATAATTATATATATATATATATATATATATATATTTAAAATTAACATCATTCTAAGTGTATTTTAATATATATATATAATTATATATATATATATATATATATTAATATTAAAATACACTTTTATTAATGATGTATGTATGTGTATGTGTATATAAAAGTACTTAGATCATATACATATATATATATATATATATATACATCCCAGGTCCCTGCTGTCTCTATCCAAATTGTATACGATACCAGTAGAGAGCACTCAGGAGTCTTTCAAAGTAAATTTCATCTGTTGCTTTATTGAGCAATTACAAATTCACACAACGTTCCAGTCGACGTTTCAGTTTTCATAGTACCTTGAGCTGTTTAATATTATATTTTCAATAAATCTTTTTAAACCTATTTGAAGTCCCATTATAATCTTCTACCACTGACAGTGGAATCGTTAGCCTGTATTGGCACCCCTGAGGCCACTATATAGAGCCTGGCACGGCTCTGGAATATGTGAGTGGTAGTCCTACGTCTGTTCACAGTTTTCTGTTATATATACAGTTCACACTATGTTGTGTTTTATGTTTATATTTTAGGTCCCATCCTATTGTACTTCATTATATGGTGGAATTATTCCATTTTTATATTCTCACTGGGTTTGGTGTGCATACTGATATATTGTATATTTTGATATTTATTACTCAGGCACAAAATATCTTTCAAGCATGCTTTCATTACCAATGTAATTTCAATGACCAATGTAGATCATGTGACCTCAGGATCGCTAGTTCAGTCAGTGTGAATCTGGTTTGGAGACTGTCTATTCACTTGATAGAAATTCTGAATCCTAATGCTATCTGTTCACTTTCAGGGCTAATCTGATCTGGTCAGAGACCGTTGGTAAGAATGTGGTTCCTCTGTTAAAACCAAGAGATGTTATGCAGAGCCGGACTGGCCAATCGGGATACCGGGAAATTTCCCGGTGGGCCACATACTATCGGGCTGGTGGCAGCCACCTAGTGCGCACCGGCCCGCAGGTCGCACGGCACAATACACAGTAACCATCAGGGGGGGTTGCGCTCCCCTCCTGCCAGTCACAGAGTGTAGTGTGCCGATTAGGCAGACCGCGGTAGAGGAGCTTCGCGGTAGAGCACATTACTGCTTCCTGTCAGACTGGATAGGGAAACAGAAATTCCTCTACCGCGGTCTGCCTGCTTGGCCACGCTACAGCAAGGTACAGGGAGAGGGGGGTGAAGGGGGCAACAATGGGACACATGGGGGCTTGGGAGGGTGCTATAACAGGACACATGTGGGCTGTGGGCTATAGGGACACTTGGGGGCTGGGGAGGGGCTATAATGGGACACATGGGGGCTGGGGGGGCTTAAGGTACACATGGGGACTAAGGAGGGGGCTATAGTGGGACACATGGGGGCTGGGGAGGGAGCTATAATGGGACACATGGAGTCTGGGGGGCTATAGGGACACATGGAAGCTGGGGAAGGGCCATAATGGAACACATGGGAGTTGGGGGGCTATAGGGACACATGGGGGCCGGGGAGGGGCCATAATGAGACACATGGGGGTTGGGGGGCTATAGGGACACATGGGGGCTATAATGGGACATATGGGGGCTAGGGGGGCTATAATGGGACACATGGGGGCTGGAGAGGGGCTATAATGGGACACATGGGGGCTGGGGGGCTATAGGGACACATGGGGGCTGGGGAGGCGGCTATAATGGGACACATGGGGGCTGGGGGCTATAGGGACATATGGGGGCTGGCGGGGGCAATAATGAGACACATCAGGGCTGGGGAGGGGGCTATAATGGGACACATGGGGGTTGGGGAGGGGGCTTTAATGGGACACATGGGGGCTAAGGAGGGGGCTATAATGGGACACATAAAAGCTGGGGAGGGGGCAATAATGAGACATATAGGGACAAATAGGGGCTGGAGAAGGGGCTATAATGGGACACATTGGGGTTAGGGGGTCTATAGAGACACTGGGGGCTGGGGAGGGGGCTATAATGGGACAAATGTGGGTTGGGGAGGGGACTATAATGGGACACATGGGGGCTGGGGGACTATAGGGATTTGAGGGGGCTCGGGAGGGGGCTATAATGGGACACATGGGGCTGGGGGCTATAATGGGACACATGGGGCTGGGGATCGGGCTATAGTGGGACACATGGGGGCTGGGGCAGGGGCTATAATGGGACACATGGGGGCTAAGGAGCGGGCTATAATGGGACACATGGGGGCTGGGGAGGGGGCTATAATGGGACACATGGGGCTGGAAGGGCTATAGGGACACATGGGAGCTGGGGAAGGGGCTATAATCGGACACATTGGGGTTAGGGGGGCTATAGGGACACATGATGGATGGAGAGAGGGCTATAGGGACACATGAAGGGCTGGGGGTTATAGGGACACATGAAGGGCTGGGAGGGGATTATAGGGACACATGAAAGGCTGGGAGGGGGGCTAGTGGGACACATGGATTGCTGGGAGAGAGGGCTAATAGGACACATGGTGGGGCTTATGGGGAACATGTGGGGATGCTGCTGAGACACATGGGAGGGCTAATAAGACACATAGAGGGGCTGGGGGGTAATGAGACACATGGAGGGGCAGGGGAGTAAAAAGACACACAGGGGTCTGGGGAGAAAGAGACAGATGGGCTGAGAAACACGAACAAAAGACACACAGAGGGACTGGGGAAGGGGAGAGTGAAACACACAGAGGAGCTGTGGGGAAAGAGACAAACAGAAGTGCTGCAGCCTGGGAAAAAGATTAACAGAAGGGCTGGGGAAGGGGAGAAAGAGTCAACGGGGCTTGGGCTAACAGACACATGAAAGGGGCTTGGGGGAGAAAAACACAAACAAAGTGCATCTTCACTTGTGTCTCCTGCTCTCCCTGTAATTTAGAGTTGACCGGTGAGAGAAAGACTTTGTATTAAAGGGACACTATAGTCACCATAACTTCTACAGTTTAATGTAGTGGTTCTGGTGTCTATAGCCTGTCCCTGTAGGCTGAGCAGTGTAAATGCTACCTTTTCAGAGAAAAGGCAGTGTTTACATTGCTGCGTAGGAACATCTCTAGTGACAGTCACTCAGACGGCTACTAGAGCTGCTTCCTAGTCCAGTGCTGCACAGTGTGCCGCACCTATGTTGAGCATCTCCACTCTCTGCATGGAGGCGCTGAACGCTCCTCCTAGAGATGCATTGATGCAATGCATCTCTATGAGGAGATGCTGATTGGTGCGGTGAAGCACAGTGTTTTGCCACACATGCGCAATATCCCCCCCAATGCTTTCCTATGGGAATTGAATTGGCGTTGACTGAGATCATCCAGTTGTCTTGTTACTTCAAAATGAGCAAGATAACGTCAATTTTTTTTTTTTTTACTGCTGTGCAATAACATACATTCACAATTTCAGTCCAATTATGAAACTTTCCTTAATATGTCAAGGTAGTTGTACTGAAACATTGATCATATGCAAATGCATGTCTGCTTACAACAAATTCACTCTTTTGTTTATTTTGAAGCCTATGAGTGCTTTCTTTCACGTTTGAGTGATAGTTTTCAGTTTTAAGGTTTTGTTTGCACACTATGCTAGCGAGATGCATTATAGGGCTGGTATCGAATTTTTTTCCAGAGCTGCTTTTCATTCCCAGTCCGGCCGTGATCACAGGTCTCACTATGCCAAGTTTCAAGAGTTTTCGATTAATGATATAGATTTTATAGGCATTTGAAAAAAGCAGTGGAATAATAATAGTGAAAATAGTTGTACATACCTTAGCAAAAACAATAGGTTTTCCATCAACTTCGTTGCTTGGCCACCTAAAAATCCTTTATTTTAAATCACAAAGCCTAAAAACATATAAAGATTTTCATGAAAGCTGCCTATTATAAAGCTAAAAACCAAAGAAAAAAGTTACCTGCGCTCTTTCCACATCCCTATGTATTTTTAAACAAATGGAGGTTTTTAGTTACCTCCAATGGCCATGAGAGGGTATGCCGACCTGCCACGTCAAGGCAGACCTCTTAGGTGGGTCCTAACACTAACCATTCACCTTGCTTCCTTGAGCTTCTGGTGGCCATTGGAGGTAACTAAAAACCTCCATTTGTTTAAAAATACATAGGGATGTGGAAAGAGCGCAGGTAACTTTTTTTCTTTGGTTTTTACTATATGTATTTTGGCTGATGTGTACTATAGTCATTGCTGCCACCCAGGAGTAATGGGAGTTTGAGCGCAGGACTAGTTTCTTTGTATTTCTATTAAATAGCTAAACTATCTACAAGAAAATCACAATAACATAGAAAGGGTTAAAGTGGATCATTAAACAAGGATGTGTGTATAAGGATGTGTGTATATTCTGAGCTAAATTCTAGGAATAAATGATGTCCTTGTAATTGAGAGCCTTTTTGATGCCAGCACTGTTCCATTGTTCAGAGAACCTATATCGTTCTTATTGCCAAAAGTAAATTCTGTATACTAAACACTGTAAAAGAAATTACAACTGCATTCTGTCACGTCCTGCTCTGTTCTGTGAAGATGTCTGGCAATGGCTTCTGGTATCCAGTACTCTTGTTACAATTCTTGTTTAGTTTTTCTTGGTTTTTGGTTTTCTATTCTATGTCTGGTTTTCTTTATGCTGGGATTTCTGGGTTCATTCCTATAATCCATCCCTGGGATTCCCAGTCTCCAGGTTTCATTTAAATGTTTGTTTTATGTTGCCACACCCGTTTGTTTTCCATCATTCATTCTGCTTCAGTGTTCCTGCAGGCAGCTTCTCAAGGCTTCTGCTCTTTCTTGCAGGTAAGTGCTATATATGTCTTTTGGTTGTTTTAGCATACATTAGGCAGTGTAGGACCTGCCATTGGCGTTGTTGGTAGGCTTATGCAATGTATGATCATATAGTGTGACTAAATCCCCATGATTTTCATATGTAGTACTTAGTTATTTCTCCTCTTGTTTTGCCTATGTTATCCTGTCTTGTTTTAGTTTGTATACCCAGTCCATGTACAGTCTTATCCAGTCATGCCCATGTTATGTTAATGTTTTCCTCATGTCTTGTGTATATGTTCTGGGTTTAGCTTACTATCCTTCTCTGGTTCTGGGTTCTACTAGTTCTGTTTGGTGCCTATCTCTAGTCTTGTTTCTAGTACTGGATACAATCCTGCTGCAGAGCCTCCCTATTAAGCTCTTGGGAGGTCTGCTTAATTTCCAAGCTCCTAGTTCCTGTTATCCGCATAAGCTGAATCAGGGTCTTGGTATGTGGCTGCACAAACGCTTGTGCTCAACACCAGGGGGCGTGCGGTTACCCTGCACAAGACCCTGCTAATCCACCTCCATGCTGAAGACTCCTACTTAACATCAGGCATATTGGGCCCGGTTCATGCGCCGCCGCCTGGACACTGTGTCTGGGTTCCGGGCACCGGACCGCCACCCTGACATATGGCCATAGGCACAATAGAGTTTGTGGAGTGGACTTTGCAGCTTTCCTGATCTGTTCTGTCTGTACCCTGCTTTTCTGGACTATGCAGCTTTCATGGGTACCTGTATCTGCAGTTTTCTTCTTGTTCTGCTTTTGTTCCTGTTTTCCCGGCATGCAAGAGATTCTGTATCTGGACCAGTCTGCTGGAGATGGCTTCCTCATTCCTGTTCAGTCTTTCTGATTTTCTGTTTTGGAGGGGGTCGATCTGCTAAGTTGTACGGTGGTCGCTTCGGGTGTTCTCTTGTGATGCCTAGTTCCTGGTTGGTGACATGCTCCTTTTCTAGCGGTGATCTCCATTCGTTCCTGGTGGTTCCTTGCAGGAGGCCCTTCATTTGGAGGATCCTTGCCTTCGTGGAAGTCAAGAGGACTTTGTTGCAGGATTCGCTTTTGTTTTTGGTCTCTGCCTGGAAGCTGTTTGGAGCGTTCAGAGTCCGCTCCTTAAGAGGGGGGTTATGTCATGATCTGCTCTGCTCTGTTCTGATGTCTGGACTTGGCTTCTAGTACCCAGTACTCTTTTTGCTATTCTTGCTTAGTTTTCCTTGTTTTTTTGGTTTTCTAGTCTATGTCTGGTTTTCTTTATGCTGGGATTTCTGGGTTCATTCCTATAGTTCGTCCCTGGATTTCCCAGTCTCCAGGTTTCCTTTAAATGTTTGTTTTATGTTGCCACACCCGTTTGTTTTCCATCATTCCTTTTGTAGTACTTAGTTATTTCTCCTCTTGTTTTGCCTGTGTTATCTTGTCTTGTTTTAGTTTGTATACCCAGTCCATGTACAGTCCAGTCCAGTCATGCCCATGTTATGTTCATGTTTTCCTCATGTCTTGTGTATATGTTCTGGGTTTAGCTTACTATCCTTCTCTGGTTCTGGGTTCTATTAGTTCTGTCTTGTTTTCATGTTTGGTGTCCATCTCTAGTCTTGCCTTGTTTCTGGTACTGGATACAATCCTGCTGCAGAGCCTCCCTATTCAGCTCCTGGGAGGTCTGCTTAATTTCCAAGCTCCTAGTTCCTGTTATCCGCATAAGCTGAATCAGGGTCTTGGTATGTGGCTGCACAAACGCTTGTGCTCAACACCAGGGGGCGTGCGGTTACCCTGCACCAGACCCTGCTAATCCACCTCCACGCTGAAGACTCCCACTTAACATCAGGCATATTGGATCCCGGTCCATGCGCCGCCGTCTGGACTCTGTGTCTGGGTCCCGGGCACCGGACTACCACCCTGACACATTCAGCACCAGTGTCAGAGTATTCCAGATCCTACATATTGAAACAAACCCATTAAGTATTAATAACAATTTATTGTGGTAATATAAAAATTTATGTTTAACTCCTTAAGGACGGAGGCAATTGTACACGTTCTGAACCAAAACCTGGAATTTGCGCTATAAATCTGTTCAACCATAATTTACCTGTTTCATATTAAGTACACACACGCGTATTATATATCATTTTGTTCTGGAGAAATAGGGATTCATTTCACATCAAATATTTATATATGAGACATAATTTAATATGAATAAAATCTAAAAAAAAAGTGTGAGAATTTGAGAAGTTTTATTTTCCACGTTATGCATGGCATTTTAACTGTGAATGTAAAGAATAGGAATGACTTTGCTTGTGAAATTGCACTCTCAGAATAGATAGTAACATCGGCATACAAAGGGTGCCTCCCCCGATGCTGGACCAATTTTTTTTAATTCAATTTTATTCGTTGTTTTAATATTATTTTTTTTGCCATGCTTACCTGCCTGGCTGAAGTTCTTATCTAAAGCGATGTATAACCCAAAGGACTTGATCGGGGAAAGCACACTTTGTATGATGATGTTACTGTTTATTCTGTTCAATTTCACAAGCAGTGTCATTCCTTTTCTTTACATACTACACTATGATGTGTGTTTTGTTGTGTTTTTTGTTTTTGTTTTTTTACAAAAAAAAGATGTATTTTTGTTGTGCATACAAACAGACCTTCTTGCAATAGCAGTAGTTAGGTGGTTTTAATACATATCATATCAGCTGCAAAGCATGTGAGATTACTGCACAATTTTTAAATGTGTAAAAAAGACAAAAAGAACATAGTGCATGCTTTGTCTTTTTTTACATTTCAGCTCTATCCCCAAAGTAGTTGAGTTACGTTCTTTATAACATATGAATACTCTTACCAATGCCTTTATGGAAGCATATCTTCACATCAATATAAAGTAACTTCGGGGGGCGGAGCCTGACTGCCAAGCAGGATAGACGTGCTGTAAATCAGCTCCTGCAAGAAGCGACAATAATGGGGATAAATACCCCGAACACAAACTCACCCACAAGTCAAAGGGCACAAGACGAGCTGGGAAAACCCAGGGGCATCGAAGGACCCCACAAGCGAGACTCACACTGCCCGGGATCCCACGCAAATGCACACGGGGCCTACATGCGGCCGAGCCACGGAGAGACAGCCGCTCTCCTGTATGGTAACACCGCACACACACAACCCTCAGTGCACCCGTCATCCCGGCAGGCACTCAAAATCCACAAGAACCAGCTGAGACAGCAGTACAAGCCTGACCCAGACACGCAAAGCTGCAACCTCCTACAAGGCGCAACTAAAATGGCGGCCGGCAGCGGGAGATGCAAGATGACCATGCAACTGACACAGCCGCACTGGAGTGAGCCCCTGCAGAGCATAGAGGCGATATTGAGCCACTTCTGGGATATCCTCATACAGCGGCAACAAGCAGCCCTAATCAAGCTACCTACACTACCGATGACGGACGAGCGGAGCCGCAGAAGGCGGGGGGCATATATTCAGTTATACTATAGGGACGTAATTGTAGATTTAGAAAATGATGATGTCAATGTGGTTAGACGCCATTTAACATTGTTAATAGGGGGGTTCCGAGTTTATTAAACCCACTAATGCCAGCATTTGATAACACTGATACCAATGGTTTGAAACCTATTACCCTGTAACAACAAAAACAGAGAAACACAGCTAAATGTAGCAAATATTTTATTTACAGTGCATTATATTAATAAAGCTAATATAAATTATCTAACTTCAAAATTGTGTACACTGTAGCACTAGATTTTCACTTGAAATGTTAATTTTATCATAAAAAATAAGATTCTATCATAAAAAACAAAGCTACGCTCTTTCAGATAGCTTGTGAAACAAAGCCGTAAGGCAGTCTGGGTTTTTCCTTTTTCTTATAAAACCAGATAAAAGTGATTTGTGTTCCAGTTGTATAATGTCTTCATGGAACTTTCATTCGAGAAGTAGATAAGAAAAATGACTTGGCCGTGACGACTTGAACCCGACAAGTGGGGCAGGTTTGCTTCTTGAAGAGCCATTTTTCAATGCACTATTAAAGGACAAGAGGAACATTAAACTATTAGGAGAAAATTCAGTATTTATTTTATTCATTGGCTTTCATTTATTAATAAAATGCAATATTTGTCAAATGTCATATTTTTAGAAGTCTTCCTTTAAGGTATTTCAATGTTTAATTAGATGATAAATGATCTCATATAGGCTGATATTCATAAGTCAGACAAATACAAAATCAGTGCTCTAAGGATTAACACTAGCTATTCATAAGTGACTTTAGTTCATAAATAAAGTAAAAAATACACTGCTCAAAAAATAAAGGGAACACAGAAATAACACATCCTAGATCTGAATTGATTAAATATTCTTCTGAAATACTTTGTTCTTTACATAGTTGAATGTGCTGACAACAAAATCACACAAAAATAAAATGGAAATCAAATGTTTTAACCCATGGAGGTCTGTATTTGGAGTCACACTCAAAATTAAAGTGGAAAAAGAAACTACAGGCTGATCCAACTTTGATGTAATGTCCTTAAAACAAGTCAAAATGAGGCTCAGTAGTGTGTGGCCTCCACATGCCTGTATGATATCCCTACAATGCCTGTGCATGCTCCTGATGAGGTGGCGGATGGTCTCCTGAAGGGATCTCCTCCCAGACCTGGACTAAAGAATCTGCCAACTCCTGGACAGTCTGTTGTGCAACGTGACGTTTGTGGATGGAGCGAGACATGATGTCCCAGATGTGCTCAATTGGATTCAGGTCTGGGGGACGGGCGGGCCAGTCCATAGCATTAATGCCTTTGTCTTTCAGGAACTGCTGACACACTCCAGTCACATGAGGTCTAGCACCAGCATATGGTCTCACAAGGGGTCTGAGGATCTAATCTCGGTACCTAATGGCAGTCAGGCTACCTCTAGCAGCACATGGAGGGCTGTGCGGCCCCCCCAAAGAAATGCCACCCCACACCATTACTTACCCACTGCCAAGCCGGTCATGCTGGAGGATGTTGACGGCAGCAGAACGTATGAGCTGCGCTACCTGAGCCACTCGTGTGGGTTGTAGACTCTGTCTCATGCTACCACTAGAGTGAAAGCACCGCCAGCATTCAAAAGTGACCAAAACATCAGCCAGGAAGCATAGGAACTGAGAAGTGGTCTGTAGTCACCACCTGCAGAACCACTGCTTTATTGGGGTTGTCTTGCTAATTGCCTATAATTTCCACCTGTTGTCTATCCCATTTGCACAACAGCATGTGAAATTGATTGTCACTCAGCATTGCTTCCTAAGTGGACAGTTTGATTTCACAGAAGTGTGATTGACTTGGAGTTACATTGTGTTGTTTAAGTGTTCCCTTTATTTTTTTGAGCAGTGTATATTACCAATGGAAGGTAGGGGATTATTGTATTGTCAGAAACCAATGTTATTTCGAAGTATAAAAACCTGGATAACGTGGTGTTAGAACATTAGAATGTGAAAAGTGTCCGTCAGTTAACTAGTATTTGTGGCTTAATCCTTTACTCCCAATTCATTGTAAAAAATAATAATAATTGTGCATGGTGACAGAAGTGGGAGTGAGATGAGTGAAAATGACATACTCAAAAAGCAAATCTATGATAGAATAATTCAATATATGGCACTCCAGAAGGTTGACAAACATAGAATTATTCAGTTAAATATGTAATTTCAGGAGGTTCAGAGTTAGTTTGGTAGTCATTCACTCTGAGACATTAAATGACCCAAACACTCTTCAAACTTGTGATATAATTATGACCTGTCTAGCTTCAAGACCTAAAACCCATAGAAATGGTACGGGAAACATTGGACACATCGATTGAAACACTGCTACCCACAACTGCCTAATATCTGTAGTAATTCTTGAAGAAGCGCTAGAAAAGTCTAAAATTTCAAGACAATTGTCGTCACTGAAAATTATATCATTATAATATTTTTCCCCCCAGTGTAGACCAAGGTGTGAAACAGCACTCAATATATCAGTCAGTGTCATCCTGTTCTCTCCGTCAGTCAGACAGTTTTTAGACAATTTTATTCTTTTGGGTGTGTTTCTCAATAAATTACTCTTGTATTTAGATCTCCTTGCTCTGTTAAAATACACAATACTCAGTTAAAAAAAAGTTTGTGAAATTGTTGTGTGTTTATTATTGACAAGAAGAGCAATAGTTTTACACTATAAGCACCCAGACCACCTCATTTCAATGAAGTGGTCTGGGTGTCACGTGCTAATGCAATAGTGCTACTTCTCATGCAAAAGTGTTCCTTTAATTTAAACATTTGTTTTGTCTAGTACCACAGTTTTTCTTTTGTTTTTGTAACTGTATATTTAAGTTTATGGCTTTGATTGTGCCGGTGAATTTGGCAGGAATTTTCTCTGATTCATATTCACAATATAACATCAAAGAAAACTGCCGAGTATTGCAGCAAAGTAGTCACATAAGATCTGAATGGTTTATTGTTCTTCGCTCAGTGAATAAAGTACAGCATTAAATATAAACAATTAAAGGGACACTATAGTTACCTGACCAATAGTGATGTACCGAACTGTCCGCCGGCGGACAGTTCCCGGCGAAATTAGCTTGTTCGCGTTCGCCGCGGCGGGCGGACACATGCGCAGTTCGATCCGCCCCCTATTCGTCATCATTGGGCAAACTGTGCCTCTCGGTCAGCAGACACATTACAGCCAATCAGCAGCACTCCCTCCCTTCCACACCCTCCAACCTCCCTCCCAGCATCCATTTTCGATTCATTCGAAAGATGCATGCTTAGTGAGAGGAGGGAAAGTTTAGCTGCTGCTGATTACATAGGGAAATTGATAGCTAGGCTAGGGTATTCAGTGTCCACTACAATCCTGAAGGACTCATCTGATCTCTGCTGTAAGGACAGCACCCCAAAAAGCCCTTTTTAGGGCTAGAACATCAGGCTGCTTTTTTTTTTTTTTTTTCCTGTGTAATGTAATTGCAGGTGCCTGCCTGCCAGCCTGTGTGTCAGGCTCACACAGGGCCGGATTAACATAGGGGCTGATGGAGCTGCAGCTCCAGGCCCAGGCCCATGGAATAGGCCCATTGATTTAAAAAACATTTTTTTTTTTTAAATAAAATTTTTTTACACACTACGCTTAGGGTTGCCAGGTATTTCTCATGTATTTCTTAGGGTTGCCAGGTATTTTTCAGAAGTATTTCTCAGGTATTTGAGGCTGCCTAACCGGTGCCGGTATTGCAGTAATACCGGCAATACAAATGTCTGTCTCAGTATAAACAGAGATTATTCTGCAGTACCAGCGCTGGCCAGTAAGGGTCGCTGTTTGTGTGGATAGAGGCAGTGATAAGAAGTTATGGTATCTCCCTCCCTGCCTCTCTCTATTCTCTGATCCGCGGGGGAGCAGCTCTGCACAGAGAGTCCAGACAGCAGCTCCGAGACATGGGGATGCTGAGACATTGGGACACTGGGGACCCTGAGACACTAGGGACACAGTGGCCCCATGTCTCGCAGTGGCCACTAGTCTGTGTCCCCATGTCTCCCAGCCACTGTCCCTAGTGTCTCAGTGGCCCCATGTCTCCCAGTGTTCCCATGTGTCCCCTAGTGTCCTAGTGACATTGGGAGACATGGGGACACAGACTCTAAGGGACACTGGAAGACATGGGGATACAAACAGGGGACACTGGGTGACATGGGGACACTGAGGCACTAGGGGACAATGAGAGACATGGAAACACTGGGGGACACAGGGAGACATGGGGACACTGGGCGACTTTGAGACCTAGGAGACATGGGGCACTCCCAGTGTCCCCATGTCTCCCAGCTAGTGTCCCTAGTATCTCGGTATCCCCATGTGTCCCTGGTGTCTCTCAGTGTCTGTAGTGTGCCAGTGTCCCTAGTGTTTCCTAGTCTCCCAAAGTCCCCTAGTCTCCCAATGTCCCCATGTCTCCTAGTGTTTCAGTGTCCCCTAGTATAAAATAAAAAAATCTCAGGCACTCAGAAAATCTCAGGCACTGTGATAGCTTTAGGCAGGTTTATTGGACACTGCAACATTTTGACCTGTACCCAGGTCTTTATCAAGTCTCCAGTGCCCCCTACATATATCACTGTGTCTCAGTGCCCCATGTCTCCCAGTGTCCCCTCGTGTCTGTCACCCTGTGTCCCCATGTCTCCCAGTGTCCCCAAGAGTCTCAGTGTCCCCAGGTCTCCCAGTGTTCCCTAGTATCTGTGTCCCCATGTCTCCCAGTGTCCCAATGTCTCTCAATGTCCCCTAGTGTCCTAGTGACATGGGGACACTGGGAGACATGGGGACACAGACATGCGCCCTTTTTGTGTATGTTCGCCCTTTCGGCCGTTCTGGTTATGTGATTTGTGTCAGTGGCCCACACTTTTACCGCATCCATAGACTTCCTGCTTTACTGGACACTGCTGTTAGGGGGTATGGGTTTACTTGAAAGATGAAAGCGTGAGATTAGCAAAGGGTTTGTGTTTTCTCATAGTTGCATCCTATGAGTTTCCCTCCAGCACCATCTCCATCAGATACATGACGCTTAGGAGGTAGGACTGTTTTAGTGTTTTTGGTCAATAAGATTTTGTAATTAGGCCCATTATAATTATCAGCACCAGGCCCACTGGGCTCTTAATCCGGCCCTGGGCTCACAGCATATACTGTGCCCACTTGCCCAGTGCCACCACTCATATCTGTTTTAACAATCGGTTAAGCTTTACATTTAAAATGAATATTTTTTTTTCACTGTAATAGAAGAGCAGTTGCCTGCCTGCCAGCTTCTGTGTGAGGTTGGATGCCTTGCCCATTTGCACAGTCAGTGCCACCACTCATATCTGTTTTAACAATCGGTTAAGCTTTAGATTTAAAATAAATAATTTTTTTTCACTGTAATAGAAGAGCAGTTAGTTGTCTGCAAGCATCTGGGTGTCAGGCCTACTTCAGCGTGTGCCCTGCACAACCCTGCCAGCGTGCTTTGACAGTTGCCAATCATATCTGCTGTCTCTTTAGCGTGCTTTTACAAAGAAAAAAGGTTTCCAGTGTAAGCTAATAGCAGCCAGTCAGTGTCCTTCAAGCGGCTCTGTCAGGCCTTCCTTCAGCGTGTGCCCTGCACAACCCTGTGTCAGGATCGGGACAGGGATCCAACACGCAGAGTACTAACAGTAGAAAGGTACGTATACCGGGCCTTAGAATGGCCGGACTAACGTACAGAGAATAGTCAGAGACAAGCCGAGGTCGAGGGAACGAGAAGACAGGTAAGCGAGAGACAAGCCGGGTCAGAGGGATAACAGAGATAAGCAGAATCGTACAACAAGCCGGGTCAAAACCAAAGAGAATACTAGAAAACAAGAGCACTGAGTGACTAGACAAGCTAGAACCACGACAGGGCAATGAGCTGACGAGTGAAGCAAGCTTAAATACCCTGAGTCCGAAGAGTAGACACGCCTCAGCTGAGTGCTGATAGGATAAAGCCAATAGAGTGGCAGGTCGCTCGGGATAGCGTCAAGACGTCACGTATCGAGCGTCATGTTAGAAAAGGAAGCGGATCCCTTGTGGCCAGCGTTAGAATGACTGGATGGACCGCGAGGAACGGCAGATATGGCGTGTCTAGACGGATAAACAACTAAGTCTCTACCCTTCTCAAAGGTAGAGACCTCAGGTACCCTGACACCCTGCCAGCGTACTTTGACAGTTGCCAATCATATCTGGTGTCTCTATAGCGTGCTTTTACAAAGAAAAAAGGTTTCCAGTGTAAGCTAATAGCAGCCAGTCAGTGTCCTTCAAGCGGCTCTGTCAGGCCTTCCTTCAGCGTGTGCCCTGCACAACCCTGCCAGCGTGCTTTGACAGTTGCCAATCATATCTGGTGTCTCTTTAGCGTGCTTTTACAAAGAAAAAAGGTTTCCAGTGTAAGCTAATAGCATCCAGTCAGTGTCCTTCAAGCGGCTCTGTCAGGCCTTCCTTCAGCGTGTGCCCTGCACAACCCTGCCAGCGTGCTTTGACAGTTGCCAATCATATCTGGTGTCTCTTTAGCGTGCTTTTACAAAGAAAAAAGGTTTCCAGTGTAAGCTAATAGCAGCCAGTCAGTGTCCTTCAAGCGGCTCTGTCAGGCCTTCCTTCAGCGTGTGCCCTGCACAACACTGCCAGCGTGCTTTGACAGTTGCCAATCATATCTGGTGTCTCTTTAGCGTGCTTTTACAAAGAAAAAAGGTTTCCAGTGTAAGCTAATAGCAGCCAGTCAGTGTCCTTCAAGCGGCTCTGTCAGGCCTTCCTTCAGCGTGTGCCCTGCACAACCCTGCCAGCGTGCTTTGACAGTTGCCAATCATATCTGGTGTCTCTTTAGCGTGCTTTTACAAAGAAAAAAGGTTTCCAGTGTAAGCTAATAGCAGCCAGTCAGTGTCCTTCAAGCGGCTCTGTCAGGCCTTCCATCAGCGTGTGCCCTGCACAACCCTGCCAGCGTGCTTTGACAGTTGCCAATCATATCTGGTGTCTCTATAGCGTGCTTTTACAAAGAAAAAAGGTTTCCAGTGTAAGCTAATAGCAGCCAGTCAGTGTCCTTCAAGCGGCTCTGTCAGGCCTTCCTTCAGCGTGTGCCCTGCACAACCCTGCCAGCGTACTTTGACAGTTGCCACTCATATCTGGTGTCTCTATAGCGTGCTTTTAAAACCAAAACTTTGTTTCCACTGTAATAGAAGAGCAGTTGCCTGCCTGCCAGCTTCTGTGTGAGTTTCACAGTGGATACTGTGCCCTCTTGCCCAGTGCCACCACTCATATCTGTTTTTACAATAGCTTAAGCTTTAGATTTAAAATAAATAATTTTTTTCACTGTAATAGAAGAGCAGTTAGTTGTCTGCAAGCGTCTGGGTGTCAGGCCTACTTCAGCGTGTGCTCTGCAGACCTGTGCCAGTGTGCTTTGACAGTTGCCACTCATATCTTGTGTCTCTATAGCGTGCTTTTACAACCAAAATTTGTTTTTCACTGTTATAGATTGAATAGCAGTTACTTGTCTTCAAGCGGGTGTCTCAGGCCTACTTCAGCGTGTGCTCTGCAGCACTGTTCCAGTGCACATTGCCAATCATATCTGGTGTCTCTATAGCGTGCTTTTAAAAACAAAATTTGTTTTTCACTGTTATAGATTGAATAGCAGTTACTTGTCTTCAAGCGGGTGTCTCAGGCCTACTTCAGCGTGTGCTCTGCAGACCTGTGCCAGTGTGCTTTGACAGTTGCCACTCATATCTTGTGTCTCTATAGCGTGCTTTTACAACCAAAATTTGTTTTTCACTGTTATAGATTGAATAGCAGTGTTACTTGTCTTCAAGCGGGTGTCTCAGGCCTACAGTGTGTGCTCTGCAGAACTGTTACAGTTCACATTGCCAATCATATCTGGTCTCACAGTAGCTTGCACGCATAGTCAGGGCCGCCATCAGGGGGTGACAACCATGACTGTTGTCATGGGCCCGGCGGTCCTGGGGGGCCCAGGCACCCAGGCCCCCCATTCCCAATGTGCATACATATATATAGCAGTTATCGCTATATACATGTGTTTTGGCAGTGGCAGAACTACCTGAGGGGGCCCATCGGGTGGCCCATGCACTTAGGGCCACCCGATGGGCATATCTCTGAAGGGGCCCGATCAGTGCCGTGGATTTTTAATAGCTAGTCCGGGCCCCTTTAAGGATCCTGGCACTAGCAGTGCTGGGAGGAAATGAGCTCACTTCCTCCCAGCTAACACCCGCACGGGAGGAAGCACCGGAGAGTGTGAAGAGGAGAGGAGGGCAGTCAGACCCACACCCACATCAGCCCCAGGCCCCCAGCCAGCAGAGTCCACCCTCCTGCAGCCTAAAGGTAAGAAACAGGAGGGTGGGAGGAAGCATTGGGGAGTGTGAAGAGGAGGACAGAGTCAGACCCACACTCACATCAGCCCCAGCCAGCAGAGTCCACCCTCTTGCAGCCTAAAGGTAAAAACATGAGGGTGGGGGGAGAGGAGGACAGAGTCAGACCCACACTCACATCAGCCCCAGCCAGCAGAGTCCACCCTCCTGCAGCCTAAAGGTAAGAAACAGGAGGGTGGTTAAAAAAAAAGTGTCAGTGTGTCTGTATCTATGTGTACCTGAGTGTTTGTGTGTGTCTGTCTGTATCTATGTGTACCTAAATGTGTGTGTGTGTGTGTGTGTGTGTGTGTGTGTGTCTGTCTGTATCTATGTATCTATCAGTGTGTGTATCTGTGTACCTAAATGTGTGTGTGTCTGTCTGTATCTATGTATCTATCAGTGTGTGTATCTATGTGTTTGTTTGTATCTGTTTGGTAGTGTGCACCTGAGTGTATGTTTTTGTTATTGTTTTATTCTTTGATTTTTTTTTTATAGCAGCTTTTATGTTCATGGTTTTCTAGTGTCTGTGCTTTTGATTTTTACGTACACTTTTTGTCCACAATCATTTTCACTACTTAGTTGATATTCCCCATTTATTTTAGTTTTAGTTGTGGCTCTATTTAACCCCTTAACACCGCAGCCAAATGTACACGTTGTGAACGAAACAAAACGTAAACAAAACCTGGCATTTGCGCTATATGTCTGTCCAACCGTAATTCACCTCTTTCATATTAAATGCACCCCCCCCCCTTATTATATATCATTTTATTCAGGGGAAACAGGGCTTTCATTTAATATCAAATATTTAGCTATGAAACATAATTTAATATGAAAAAAATGGGAGAAAATAAGATTTTTTTTAATTTTTTTCGTTCTTCATGACATTTTAACTGTCAATGTCATAATACTGTTTGCTTTTACTGCAATAAAATACACATATTTGTATTCAGCAAAGTCTCACGTGTAAAACAGTACCCCCTATGTACAGGTTTTATGGTGTTTTGGGAAGTTACAGGGTCAAATATAGCGTGTTACATTTGAAATTGAAATTCGCCAGATTGGTTACGTTGCCTTTGAGACTGTATAGTAGCCCAGGAAATAAATTTACACCCATAATGGCATACCATTTGCAATAGTAGACGACCCAAGGTATTGCAAATAAGCGATGTCCAGTCTTTTTTAGTAGCCATTTGGTCACAAACACTGGCCAAAGTTAGCGTTTGTATTTGTTTGTGTGTGAAAAATGCAAAAAACGCCAATTTTGGCCAGTGTTTGTGACTAAGTGGCTACTAAAAAAGACTGGACATGCCCCATTTGCAATACCTTTGGTTGTCTACTATTGCAAATGGTATGCCATCATAGGGGTAATTTTCATTCTTGGGCTACCATAGGGTCATAAAGGCAACGTAAGCAATCTGGCGAATTTTAATGTGAAAAAAATTAAACACAAGCCTTATATTTGACGCTGTAATTTTTGAAAACACCATAAAACCTGTACATGAGGGGTACTGTTGTACTCAGGAGACTTCGCTGAACACAAATATTTGTGTTTCAAAACAGTAAAAAGTATTGCAGCAATAATATCGTCCCTGTAAGTGCTGTTTGTGCGTGAAAAATGCAAAAAACGTCACTTTTACTGGCGATATCATGGTTGTAATACATTTTACTGTTTTGAAACACTAATATTTGTGTTCAGCGAAGTCTCCCGAGTAAAACAGTACCCCCCATGTACAGGTTTTATGGTGTCTTGGAAAGTTATAGGGTTAAATATAGTGCTAGCAAATTAAATTCCCTATACTTTCGGCATGGGTGGTCAGGCAGGTCCCGCTAATTGTAATTAATTAGGATACCTAATTATGTAAAATTATTACATAAATATATGTGTAGAATTAATATATGTATATATATACATATGTGTATATATACGTATATATATATATATATTTTTTTTTTAATATTTTTATTTATATATAGGTATATATATAGTGATATATACGTATATATTTATGTATATAGATATATATATTATTTCGTTATAAGTGTATTTTGATATAAATATATATATATTAATATCAGAATACAGTTAGAACGAAATAAAACACATCTATATATTTTTTAATATTTTATTTTTAATTTTTTTTATTTTATTTTTTTACGTATTTACATATTAATTTTTTTTATATTATTTATAAATATATATATAACAATAATTATATATATATTTAATCAGTATCAGTCTACGTGTAATTTGATATTAATATACATATATAATTATATATATATTAATATTAAAATACACCTAGACGGTGTATGTGTATGTGTGTATATGTGTATATATATACTTAGATCATATATATATAATATATATATATGATCTAAGTATATAATTTATTTATTTTTACACTGTTTTAAAACATTTTTATTTGATTTTCAGCCAGCAGGGGGACCAACTGTCATTACAGTTGGTCCCCCTGCTGGCAATGCAGCAGGCAGCTATACCGGCCATGTAATTGTGAGGTCCTCGCAAGGACCTCACTCTCACATGGCCGGGAGGGCTCCTGGAGGGCGGACGTGCCGCGGGGGGCTCCCTGGGAGTCCCCCGAACCGCGATCGCCGGCGTGGGACCGCCAGCGACCGGGTAAGTTACTAAAAACCGGAGGGCGTACTATTACGTCCGGCGGCGTTTAGAGCCGCTTTTAAAAGGACGTAATAGTACGCCCTCCGGTCTTAAGGGGTTAAATGTTTAAACAGATTGTTAGTTTGTTTTGGTAACTTTGTTGTAATGTATATCTTTTCTATTTGGCGCTGCCTGTCCATGTTGTGTACGTTTTTATCTTGCATAGCCTGTCTTATATTTTATTATGTGCATGGCCCATTTTCGGTCGTTTCCATTTATTTTTTCAAGTGTGTTAGTTAGTGCAATACATAATATAGATATAGATATAGATATAGATATATATTTTGCTGGAGCGCTCACGCTTTCTTTGTTTTCTGAGATTCTCAACTAAAGCTGTGTTTATTTGGTGTTAATCTGCCCATAGAATTGATTACTTTATTGTTGTTTTTCTACATTTTTACACATATATTTTATTTATATTTAGTTTTTACGTGTATCTGTTTGTGTGTCTGTATGTATCTGTGTCAATGTGCACCTGAGTGTGTGTGTGTGTGTGTCTGTATCTTTCAGTGTGTCTGTATATTTACATGTATGTCAGTGTGTGTGTGTGTGTGTGTATGTATCAGAGTGTTAGTGTGTGTATCTGTGTATATATGGGTGCCAGATTGCACCTGAGTGTGTATCTCTGTGTGCGTGTATCTGTGTGTCTGTATCTGGGTGTCAGTGTGTGTGTGTGTGTGTGTGTGTGTGTAACCGTGTCTGTATATTTCCATGTATGTCAATGCATGTGCCTGTATCTCCTATGTGTGTGCATGTATGTATATCAGTGTGTGTATGTGTCTGTGTGTCAGTTTGCACCTGAATGTGTCTGTGTATATGTTTGTATGTCTATGTATCTATGTCAGTGTGAACCTGAGTATATATGTGTGTGTGTAACTATGTGCCAATATGTGTAACTGTGTGTCTGTGTATTTGCATGTATGTCAGGGTGTGTATCTATCTGTGTGTGTGTGTGTGTGTATACACTACAGACAAATGCACGCTTGCATTCAAACACCAACATTCAAATACACACATGCTCCATTCAATACCATGTTTATATTCAAACACACATACACTGCTGAGTGCTAAATACAGCCCTGCAAATTGTAGATCCCCAGCTAGCAAAGCATTCTGGGACTTACAACAGATTCAGAACTACATTTGGCCACTTTACACACACTGCATCCACTAAACACACACTGTGCATTGACTACACACACACAGAGACTCTGCATTCACTCTACACACATACAGCATCCTTGTGGGCAGATTCAAGGACAGCCCTGTGGGCGGACTCGTGAGTGGGCTCTAGGGGCCCAGACCTTGAACTTTGTCAGGGGCCCCAAAATTTCTGATGGCAGCCCTGCGCATAGTACCACTAATCCCCCAAAAAATGACAGGCAGAGGCAGGCCACCCCGCAGGGGCCGTCGTGGTCGTGGTGCTGTGATTCCCTTTTGCCCTAGAATAATGCCCAGTTTTCAGAAGCCACGTACCCTGAACTTGAAAAGTTCTGAGGACATAGTTGACTGGCTAACACAGGACACCCAATCTTGTACAGCCTCCGCTCGGAACCTTGACGCACCATCCTCCTCCAGCTTAGCTTCAGGCACCTCTCAAGATAGCACTCACCCGCCTGCCGCCACCACCAAAACTAGCACCACAGCCGCTTTACTTGGTATGTCAGAGGAGTTATTCACACACCCGTTTGAAGAAATGAGTGATGCGCAACCATTATTGCTAGAGGATGTAGATAACAGGGATATGTCTCAGGCAGGCAGCATTAAACACATGGAGGTACGGTGTGATGATGATGATGTTGTACCCGCTGCTGCTTCCTTTTCTGAATTGTCAGATACAAGCGAAGCGGTTGATGATGACGATGCGTCCATGGATGTCACGTGGGTGCCCGCTAGAAGAGAAGAAGAACAGGGCGAAAGTTCAGATGGGGAGACAGAGAGGAGGAGACCAGTTGGAAGCAGGGGGGGGTCGTCACAAGGAGCTAGTGGCACAGTCAGTCAGCATGCATCGGCACCCGGGGTCAGCCCGACAGCACGCCAATCAACGCATGCTGTGTCCACCACCAGAATGCCGTCATTGCAGAGCTCAGCAGTGTGGCATTTTTTTTGTGTGTCTGCCTCGGACAACAGCGATGCCATTTGCAACCTGTGCCAAAGGAAACTGAGTCGTGGGAGGTCCAACACCCACCTAGGTACAACTGCTTTGCGTAGGCACATGATCTCACATCACAAACGCCTATGGGATCAACACATGAGTACAAGCAGCACGCCTACTCTAAGCCGCCATTCTCCTCCTGGTCCAGCATCTTCAGCCACGTCAACCACTGCTGTCCTTCTTGCCCCCTCTCAACCATCCGCCACTCCGTCTCCCGCCTTGAGCAGTTCCCGCTCATCTGCCCACAGTCATGTGTCTGTCAAGGACATGTTTGAGCGTAAGAAGCCAATGTCACCAAGTCACCCCCTTGCCCAGCGTCTGACAGCTGGCTTGTCCGAACTATTAGCCCGCCAGCTTTTACCATACAATCTGGTTGAGTCTGAGGCGTTCAAAAAATTTGTAGCTATTGGGACACCGCAGTGGAAGGTACCCGGCCGGAATTTCTTTTCACAAAAGGCAATCCCCAACTTGTACTCGATTGTGCAAAAGGAAGTCATGGCATGTCTGGCACACAGTGTTGGGGCAAGGGTCCATCTGACCACTGATACCTGGTCTGCAAAGCATGGTCAGGGCAGGTATATCACCTACACTGCGCATTGGGTAAACCTGCTGACGGCTGACAAGCAAGGTATGCGTGGCATTGCAGAGGAGTTGGTGACACCGCCACGAATTGCAGGCAGTCCTGCTGCCACCTCCTCTACTCCTCCTACTCCATCCTCTTCCATAACCTCCTCGGCTGAGTCCTCTTGTGCCGCTGCTTCTTGCTCCACATCAACGGCACCCCCCCAGCTCCCCAGGTACTATTCCACATCCCGGATACGGCAGTGTCACGCCGTCTTGGGTTTGACTTGCTTGAAAGCAGAGAGTCACACCGGACAAGCACTCCTGTCCGCCCTGAACGCACAGGTGGAAAAGTGGCTGACTCCGCAGCAACTGGATATCGGCAAAGTGGTGTGTGACAACGGAAAAATTTTTATAGCGGCATTGAATTTGGGCAAGTTGACACATGTGCCGTGCATGGCACATGTGTGTAATCTGATCGTACAACGCTTTGTGCATAAGTACACAGGCTTTTTTTTTTTTTTTTAAATTCTTTATTTTTAGCGTGCATGAAAATATAACATGTGGGCTCATCAAGCCCCAACGGCTAGGACAAGCATGTAAACAGACATTTAACAGTTGGTTGGCATGTGGAATATTCTGCACAATTTTTGTGGTAAAAGAGTAATAGTCGATTAAACTTCACATAGTATGGCAGGTTAATTATAACTGTTGCTGTAGTTTAGTTACTGAGTGCTAACATAATTTCCAAGCTTATCTAAACAGTTATTCCATCAGAGTGAGAGAGTTCATCCTAGAGAAAAGACATGTAAGATCATTAAGCTTAATAACTTGGATTGTACTTTAAGCTATGCAATCGAGGTAGATTTCCTCCGGTCGGTACCTGAAGTGGCATTCAAAAATTAACCAACAATGAGTACCTTTAGTGTGACAGTGTGCATCACTAACGGGCTTAAATCTGGTAAGTACTACCTGTCTATGTTATACATTTAACGACAGCATTAGTGCATGAAGAGGCAGTAGATATGTACTTTCTTGATTACAGTAGGCTCTTGTTAGGCTGTCTAATAATGTGGTTAGATACCTCTATTTGGCTGCCCAAGCCATGAGTGAGTGGTTGCATGTCATGCAAAACACAAACTAGAGTATGAGGAACCTTAAAAGACACCTGTAATGCATCAAGCTTCAACTTTTAGGAGTAGACATTGACCTGTCGCCATGGATATGCTTGAGCCGTGTCTTCCATGTTTGTGTATGGAGGTAAGTGAAATGCAGATGTGGTTATTTGTGAGCCTGGTTGTGATTGTGTGTGCCCCTGGTGTAGGGTGCAAGTGTCGCTGTCTATGCGGAAAACCTGCATCGGGGAAACCTATATGGGCTATTGGTGTGCTAGAAAAAGTCAACTCTGTTTAACAAAATAATTCTTTAGGGAGGAGGAACTTGGGTGGTGCCCATGTGTAAGTTCTCAATGAAGTAGAGCGGGTTCATCTTGGGCAGGAGGCCATATCTTGGGGGATTGTTACAGTGTCCCTCAGGGTATCTTTCACTTGTGCGGCGGTCGGGTGGGTGCTCTTGGGACAAAGTCCGTCACAGTGGCTAGATCCAGTCGGGCAAGGTCCGAGTTTTCGTCGCGTGGAGGTGACAGTAGGCCTGCTGTGCGCAGTTGAGAGTCCAGTTCAGGGTAGCTCCGAGCTCGATACGTGGTATCCAGATGGGTGAAGGTGACCATGTTCGGCGTCCCCCATTTATACTGTATGTTCTTTCTCCTGAGGTGTTGTAAGAGTGGCTGCATGGACTTACGCCACCCTATGGTGCTTTTAGTTAGGTCCTGAAAGAGGGACAGCGTGGCTCCCTCAAATGTCAGAGGGGTTTTCCCCCCTTGCGGCCGCCAGCAGCTGGGCTCTGTCCTGCAGGTTTTGAAAACGGATAATTAGGTCGGTGTGTGCCGTGGCTGGCGCCGTTGCGGGCTTCGGCAGTCTGAACAAACCGTCTAGTCGCACTGCCTTTGCCTGTTTGGGTGGCAGTAAATCGGCCAGCAGGCGCCTGACGAAGTGCGGCACGTCCGTCTGGCCTATTGAGTCCGGGATGCCTCGGATCTTGAGATTATAGCGCCTTCTTTGGTCCTCAAGGGTGTTTATCCTGTTGTTTGAAATGCTGTGTTGTGATTGCACTTCATTTAGTGCTTGTTCCAGGGACGCTATCCTAGCTTCTTGGGAGGTGGTTGAGGCCTCAAGCTTCAGGACCCTAGTCGTGACCCCCTCCATTGCCTCTTTTATACCGGCCATGTCTGCTGCTAGGTTGGTTCTGAGCTCTGCCAGCATGCTCTTAAGTATTGTGGCCGTGACAGGGTCCTCTGCAGGGGTATGTGAGGGCTTGGAGTTAGGTGGAGGAGCTTGTGCCATACCTTCTCTGGGGTCTATGGAGAAGTCATCGGATGAGAGTGAGTATCCATCCTCTCCCGCCGCCATCTTGTCCCATGCGGACTTGTGCGAGCGCCGGAAAAGTTCACCGATATCATGGGTAGTCGGGTCTTTATGCGCTCGGGTTTTTTTATGTTTGCGTCCCATGGCTGATCCCGGGTCGGGAGTGGGGGTTTGAGCCCGGGTGGACGTCGAGAATCGCCTTATTAAACGTTTTGTTTGCGGTTCGTGTCGGGGAGCTCTCAGTGAGTGCGACCGCTCTGCTCCGCTGCAAGCCCCGCCTCCCATAAGTACACAGGCTTACAGGACGTCCTGAAGCAGGCCAGGAAGGTGTGTGGCCATTTCAGGCGTTCCTACACGGCCATGGCTCACTTTACCAATATCCAGCGGCGAAACAACATGCCAGTGAGGCGCTTGATTTGCGACAGCCCTACACGTTGGAATTCAACACTCCTAATGTTCGACCGCCTGCTCCAACAAGAAAAAGCTGTTAATGAATATTTGTATGACCGGGGTGCTAGGACAGCCTCTGGGGAGCTGGGAATTTTTTTGCCACGTTACTGGACGCTCATGCGCAATGCCTGTAGGCTCAAGCGTCCTTTTGAGGAGGTGACAAACCTAGTCAGTCGCACCGAAGGCACCATCAGCGACATCATACCATTTGTTTTCTTCATGGAGCGTGCCCTGCGAAGAGTGCTGGATCAGGCTGTAGATGAGCGTGAAGAGGAAGAGGAAGAGTTGTGGTCACCATCACCACCAGAAACAGCCTTATCAGCATCGCTTGCTGGACCTGCGGCAACGCTGGAAGAGGATTGTGAGGAAGAGGAGTTAGAGGAGGATTGTAGCTTTGAGGAGGAGGAGGAGGAGCAAGACCAAACACAACAGGCATCCCAGGGTGCTCGTTGTCACCTATCTGGTACCCGTGGTGTTGTACGTGGCTGGGGGGAAGAACATACCTTCAATGACATCAGTGAGGAGGAGGAACGGAAAATGAGTAGCTCGGCATCCAACCTTGTGCAAATGGGGTCTTTCATGCTGTCCTGCCTGTTGAGGGACCCTCGTATAAAAAGGCTGAAGGAGAATGACCTGTACTGGGTGTCCACGCTACTAGACCCCCGGTATAAGCAGAAAGTGGCGGAAATGTTACCCAATTACAACAAGTCGGAAAGGATGCAGCATTTGCAAAATAAATTAAAAAGTATGCTTTACACAGCGTATAAGGGTGATGTCACAGCACAACGGGAATCTAACAGGGGGAGAGGTGGAAGTCATCCTCCTCCTCCTCCTCCTCCCACGACCACGCCGGCAAGGACAGGCCGCTTTAAAGACGTGTTGTTGATGGAGGACATGCGGACCTTTTTAAGTCCTATGCATCGCCACAGCCCTTCGGGATCCACCCTCAGAGAGCGACTCGACCGACAGGTAGCAGACTACCTCGCCTTAACTGCAGATATCGACACTCTGAGGAGCGATGAACCACTTGACTACTGGGTGTGCAGGCTTGACCTGTGGCCTGAGCTATCCCAATTTGCGATAGAACTTCTGGCCTGCCCCGCTTCAAGTGTCCTGTCAGAAAGGACCTTCAGTGCAGCAGGAGGTATTGTCACTGAGAAGAGAAGTCGCCTAGGTCAAAAAAGTCTAGATTACCTCACCTTTATTAAGATGAATGAGGGATGGATCCCGAAGGGACTGACACTGGGCGATACATTCGATTAAAAAAGGCCTGATGAGATGAGCTGCCTTGGGCTAAAAATTGTCCACACGCTGCTGTATTTTAGCTCTGAATGACGTTTGACTTGCGTGACTTATTGTCAGGATCGGGACAGGGATCCAACACGCAGAGTACAAACAGTAGCCAGATACGTATACCGGACCTTAGAATGGCCGGACTAACGTAAGAAGTACAGTATAGAATGGTCAAAGACAAGCCGAGGTCGAGGGTAACAGAAGACAGGTAAGCGAGAGACAAGCCAAATCAAGGGTAACAGAGATAAGCAGAGTAAGGTAAACAAGCCGGGTCAAAACCAAAAGGGATAATAGAATACACAAGCACTGAGTGACTAGAACAAGCTAGAACCACGACAGGGCAATGAGCTAATGAAAGAAGCTCTGTTAAATACCCTGTTCAGAGCAGTAACCACGCCTCCAAGGCGTCCTGATTGGTCCTGCAGCCATTGACTGACAGGTTGTTCCGGGGGAGTGTCCTGATGACTACTTCTTGCCTAGATGCTGTAAAAGGCAGTCACTCCCTCGCGGCCGGCCTAGCATGACCGGATAGACCGCGGGGAAGGGAGCCATCAGACCGTCTGGATGGAGGAACAGCTAAGTCTCTACCTCTTTCGGAGGTAGAGACCACAGGTACCCTGACACTTATCCGCCACCAACTAGGGTTCAAGCCGCCATGTTTTAGGGCACTTTCTGCCTGTGAAACAAACATCAATTTTTCTGGACGCTGCTACAGCAGCGGCTGCAACAATACCAAATTTTTCAGGCATGTGTACATGCCTAATTTTTAGGCCCACTGGTGCAAGTGGACTGATTACAATTACAGGGCCTCTAAAGAGTCCTGTATTGTTATTTGTCGTCACTACCTTCCCGCGTCGGGAGTGGGTCATTTGCGCCCCTGCTGCCTTCCTTGCATGTGGTAGCTGTTTGTCAGGGATTTGTCAATCCATATCTGCCAAGTGACCCTATGTAGGGGGAACAGTCCCTATTCTGCTCTGTGTCAGTGTGTATCATGGTCTCTGTGGACAAGGAACAGTCTCTATTCTGCTCTGTGTCAGTGTGTATCAGGGGTTTTGAGGACAGGTGTCAATCCATATCTGCCAAGTGACCCTATGTAGGGGGAACAGTCTCTATTCTGCTCTGTGTCAGTGTGTATCAGGGATCATTAGGACAGGTGTCAATCCATATCTGCCAAGTGACCCTATGTAGGAGGAACAGTCTCTATTCTGCTCTGTGTTAGTGTGTATCAGGGATCATTAGGATAGGTGTCAATCCATATCTGCCAAGTGACCCTATGTAGGAGGAACAGTCCCTATTCTGCTCTGTGTCAGTGTGTATCAGGGATCATTAGGACAGGTGTCAATCCATATCTGCCAAGTGACCCTATGTAGGAGGAACAGTCCCTATTCTGCTCTGTGTCAGTGTGTATCAGGGATCATTAGGTTAGGTGTCAATCCATATCTGCCAAGTGACCCTATGTAGGGGGAACAGTCTCTATTCTGCTCTGTGTCAGTGTGTATCAGGGATCATTAGGACAGGTGTCAATCCATATCTGCCAAGTGACCCTATGTAGGAGGAACAGTCCCTATTCTGCTCTGTGTCAGTGTGTATCAGGGATCATTAGGATAGGTGTCAATCCATATCTGCCAAGTGACCCTATGTAGGGGGAACAGTCTCTATTCTGCTCTGTGTCAGTGTGTATCAGGGATCATTAGGATAGGTGTCAATCCATATCTGCCAAGTGACCCTATGTAGGAGGAACAGTCTCTATTCTGCTCTGTGTCAGTGTGTATCAGGGATCATTAGGATAGGTGTCAATCCATATCTGCCAAGTGACCCTATGTAGGAGGAACAGTCCCTATTCTGCTCTGTGTCAGTGTGTATCAGGGATCATTAGGACAGGTGTCAATCCATATCTGCCAAGTGACCCTATGTAGGAGGAACAGTCCCTATTCTGCTCTGTGTCAGTGTGTATCAGGGATCATTAGGATAGGTGTCAATCCATATCTGCCAAGTGACCCTATGTAGGGGGAACAGTCTCTATTCTGCTCTGTGTCAGTGTGTATCAGGGATCATTAGGATAGGTGTCAATCCATATCTGCCAAGTGACCCTATGTAGGAGGAACAGTCCCTATTCTGCTCTGTGTCAGTGTGTATCAGGGATCATTAGGATAGGTGTCAATCCATATCTGCCAAGTGATCCTATGTAGGGGGAACAGTCTCTATTCTGCTCTGTGTCAGTGTGTATCAGGGATCATTAGGATAGGTGTCAATCCATATCTGCCAAGTGACCCTATGTAGGGGGAGCAGTCCCTATTATGCTCTGTGTCAGTGTGTATCATGGTCTCTGTGGACAAGGAACAGTCTCTATTCTGCTCTGTGTCAGTGTGTATCAGTGGTTTTGAGGACAGGTGTCAATCCATATCTGCCAAGTGACCCTATGTAGGGGGAACAGTCTCTATTCTGCTCTGTGTCAGTGTGTATCAGGGGTTTTGAGGACAGGTGTCAATCCATATCTGCCAAGTGACCCTATGTAGGGGGAACAGTCTCTATTCTGCTCTGTGTCAGTGTGTATCAGGGCTGGGCTTTGAGGACAGGTGTCAATGTTAGGTGATGTCTGCCCTTTATGGATTAAAAGCAGACTCTGCATCAACTGTGCAATTTTCCATGGGAGTTTTGCCATGGATCCCCCTCTGGCATGCCACAGTCCAGGTGTTAGTCCCCTTGAAACAACTTTTCCATCACTATTGTGGCCAGAAAGAGTCCCTGTTGTTTTTAAAATTTGCCTGCCCATTGAAGTCAATGGCGGTTCGCGCGGTTCGCCGGTTCGCGAACATTTGCGGAAGTTCGTGTTCGCCAACCGAAAATTCCGGGTTCGCGACAACACTACTGACCAACTTCAGCTTAATGAGGTTGTTCAGGTGAGAACTATCGCTCCCTGCAGCCTTTCTCATGTAAATACAGTGTTTACATTGAAAGCTAGGAACACCTCCAGTTGCAGTCACTCAGACTGCCACCAGAGGGACTTCCGAGTTGATGAATGCCTTATTCGCATTCATCAAGTTTGACATCTTCACGTTTGGGTGAAGACATCAAATGTGCTATCAGCAGACAGGAGATAGGAGGCGCTGTGAACGCGCCTCCTATGTCCTGTAGTAACCCCGGAGCCTGTCAGCAATAAGAGCCGACAGTGGGGAGATAAGCTCTCCTGCACACAGCGTTTGCTCGAGGTGATAGGCTAAAGACCGGAGACTGAGCATGAGGATCCAAACCATAAGTAAACTTATTTTATGAGTATGTGTGTGTGGGTGACTGAGTGTGTGTGGGTGACTGAGTGTGTGTGGGTGACTGAGTGTGTGTGGGTGACTGTGTGTGGGTGACTGAGTGTGGGTGAGTGACTGAGTGTGGGTGAGTGACTGAGTGTGGGTGGGTGAGTGACTGAGTGTGGGTGGGTGAGTGACTGAGTGTGGGGGAGTGTGAGTGAGTGTGGGTGAGTAAGTGACTGAGTGTGGTTGGATAGGTGAGTGAGTGTGGGTAGGTGAGTGAGTGACTGAGTGTGGGTGGGTAGGTGATTGTGGGTGGGTAGGTGAGTGTGGGTGAGTGAGTGACTGAGTGTGGGTGGGTAGGTGAGTGTGGGTGAGTGAGGGTGGGTGAGTGGGTGAGTGTGGGTGGGTGGGTGGGTGAGTGAGTGTGGGTGAGAGTGATTGTGAGTGAGTGAGTGTGGGTGAGTGAGTGTGGGTGAGTGAGTGTGGGTGAGTGAGTGATTGTGAGTGAGTGGGTGAGTGAGTGTGGGCGAGTGAGTGAGTGAGTGTGGGTGAGTGAGTGATTGTGAGTGAGTGGGTGAGTGAGTGTGGGCGAGTGAGTGAGTGTGGGTGAGTGAGTGAGTGTGGGTGAGTGAGTGAGTGTGGGTGAGTGAGTGAGAGTGAGTGAGTGTGGGTGAGTAAGTGAGTGAATGTGGGTAAGTGTGGGCAAGTGAGTAGGTGAGTGAGAGAGTGATTGAGTAAGTGAGTGAGTAAGTGAGTGAGTGTGGATGAGTGAGTGAGTGTGGGTGAGTGAGTGTGGGTGAGTGAGTGATTGTGGATGAGTGATTGTGGATGAGTGTGTGAGTAAATGAGTGAGTGAGTAAGTGAGCAAGTGTGGGTGAATAAGTGAGTGTGGGTGAGTGAGTGAGAGTGGGAGAGTGTGGCTGAGTGAGTGAGGGTGAGTGAGGGAGTGTGAGTGAGTACCCGAGTATGAGTCCCCAGTAGCCCGTCCCCTCATCTTATTTAAAGTTCCCAGTAGCCCATCCCCTCCTCTTATTTAGAGTCCCCAGTAGCCCATTCAGTTTTAAAACATTAAAATAGTTTAAAATTGAATAGAAGGATGGCTCCAAGAAAGTCCCGTCACAATAACACCTTTAATGAGATAAAGTAGTTACAGTGCCTACAGTGTCCCTTCAAATAATATAAATTTTCAGTGGTAAAAGGGCCTATTGAGGGATTCAGTACCACATATAGGCACAAGGGGCATCAGTGAAAATACAGTCACTTCAAACAGTGTCTTAGCTTTATTAATTTTAATAGGTGGACACTTTCTAAAGTCCTACATCGATTTTCATGCCCGTTAATATGTGTACAGAACGCCATTAACCCAGTACCTCCTTATGAAATCTGTGCATGCAGTGAAGTTCCCAGATACTGCCAACATGGAGGTCATCATGACAAATAACACAGGGGTCATCATCTTCATCCTTGAAAGGCAGAGAAGTTGTTATCAATATAATTGTCCAGCATGTCCTACTTCTAGATAACAAGGTCATCGACAAATAAAACATGAAACAAATATCACACGCGGTTGCCCGAGGTTGGGTTTTTCCTGGAAACGTGCCCAGTTGTAATTAGACATTGTCGTGCACAAAAAACATTAACGATTAATGCAGGGAAATTATATTTAGGATAACACAATGACGATTAAAACGTCTGACAAACAAAATGTCAACAAATATGTGAACATTACAAATACACCGAACACAAATTATTTATTTTAACTCCTAAAGAAATCATTGAAATATAATTTAATTTTAAGTTCGGGGGGGGAGGGGGGTTCTTCGTGTTTTATTTCTATACTAGATAGGAACAATTTAATTCTTTATTTTTATGTATATTTAGATCCAAGATAACAGATAAGAGAGGATTGACGAGCAGATTTTAGCACTGGTTTGAAAGAAAATGCAATTATTTACACACAGGCAAGCCGGATGGCCTTAAAAATTAATCCTGGTTAAATCCTAGTTACAAAACCTCATCCTTACTGTAAACTTTGCTCTGACATCGATCATGTGATAAATGGTGTGTATCAAAGTCACGTCACTCCAATGATAAAACCATTCTTCAGATAAAATAAAATTATACAATTGAAAAATCGTCAATGTATTTAGTTTATGTGCTACATTGATCCAAAAACACAGATGCCACTTACTGGATTACTCAATAACTGTATTGTTCTGCGTTTAGAGGCCTATCTTCCCTCACATTGAGGTTCCATATCGTTTGTCGTACCTGTCTGACCCTATCGTGTTTACAGCATAACAAACCTACACAGAAAAAAGGTACTTCTGCTCCATTACCTAGTGCTAAATGAATGCAAAGCACTTCTTCAATGCAAAATGAAAATATGTACTAAAATACATAATACAATAACAACACAACACTTATATTACACAACACAATAACAAAATAACAAACATGGTGGAAAAAACAAAAGGTAAATACAATCAAATCCAAAGGGTGCACAATCTCAACTGAACTTTATATTTATCATACATACCTAGCCACAAGAACCTTGCTCAGTGATACTAGTTGTGGTAACTGCTTACAGGGATAAGTACTTACACAAATGGCCCCCTGTAGCTTAGCATCAATTGTACTGAATAACAGTCTTAAATAAGAGTTATCCAGTCCTAGGTTTTTTTTTTTTATATTACTTATCCCTGTGAAAAATAAAATTAAATGTAAAAATCTGCTGCCAAGAGCAAACTTCATTGCAATACTCTTGCACATGAGTACAAAATTGAGGTGTATGGAGGATCCCACAATCCTTCATAGACAGAACCTATTTCCAGAGTGGTAGGGGAATGTCAAAACTAGTCAACTTTTGTCAAGCATAGGAAAACTACTAATCTATACTTTGTCTTGGTAAATATTTTGACTGTTTTGAAATTTTGACACAGTTTATATGAAAAGTTCAGTGAAATTCCAATGCAGTTTATATAAAAATTTCATAAAGATTACAAATTTTGGAGTGGGTTGGTGACCATGCCACTATATTTAGACTCTTCTTTGTATAATATGGGTCTCCAAAGCAATGCGGAAAACTTTGTAGAAAATAACTTATTATGAGCCAATTGCTTGGGGCTTGATGAAAGAGATGTTCTTGATCATACTAATGTGGACAGAGTTTGTAACCCAACCCAGAGTTCTAAATTAATTATTCTTTTAAATTAAGAATCAATGGATGAACAATGAGAAATATTGACTGGGACATAAATTGGTGTAAACATTTTGAGGTCATAGTAAAGTCAGAAGATAAGACTATTGTGTTATGAGTTAAAAATTGTTCATTATAAAAAAAAAACATTCTAAGTACCATAACTACTACAGCATGCTTTAGTCCCCTAATGTTGTCTCCCTTTTAAGAGTCAAACCATTTGCTGAGTCCCTGGATGGCCAACTATCTATTATCAGAGATTGCCAAAGCAGATTTAACCCTCCCACATTAGTGATACTATTTCCTGTCATTTTTGGACATCATTCATTGGCTAAGAGAGTCAGCTAGCACTTTTCAGCCAAGCAATCCATCCAAAGTTGAACAAATTTGAAACATGGGTTGGTCCCAGGTAAATGTCAAACCATTAAAAAACAGTTGACTTTTAACTGTGTGTCAGTGGACTTCTGGCACCTTAGCCACTACAGCATGCTGCTGTCTATAAGAGGCCTGTGCAGAGGCCCCTGGTGATGTCAGACGGAGGAGAGAGGTCAGTGCTGGGAGCTTCGCTTGGCGCTGGATGTCAGGTAAGCTTTTAAACCTTTTATTGCAGGATTAGACTGGGTGGACCTAATCGTAAAGCCCAAAAGTGCATTTTAACGTAAAATAAATATTTGTTGAATAAGGGTTACAGTAACCCTTTAACATGGCACAGAAAACACATTGAAATCCTAATAGTGACAAGCCACTCCATAACACAATTCTCCAGCCCTGTAAAGGTTATTTTCATCTCCTTTACACTTAATGCCAGGTAAGGCTGATGGTAATACAAAGAAAAACAGAAGGAAAAAATTTTTAGAACACATCTTGTTTTAGCAGTTTATTGATCGTTTTGTAGGGTACAGAAAAAATATACATACATTGGACACAGATATTTTCTTAACTGAAAGGAAATTACAATATACACATTAAATACTAAAAAAGCAGAGAATATTAAGAGAAGTAATGCAAGATGCAGAGAAATGCAACATGCAAAGGCATATCATTTTCATCATTTTTAGTATTTATTTAGCAGTATTGTCATCTGGAGGTTTATTTATGTATTAACACATAACCCTTAACGTACACACACACACACATATATATATATATATATATATATATATATTTTTTTTTTTTTTTTTTTTTTTTTCATAATTTTTTGGGGGGGGAGGGTGGAGGCTGGGGTTTTTATTGAACTATCACTAAGAATTTTTTTTTTTAATAACAAACATTCGTTAACTTATATGAACAGTGTGCTATGTACCTCATATACTTCTTGAAATACTGCTAATTTTTGTTCTTTATCAAGCGATAGCAAGCTAAATAGTGGGAAAATCTTATTTTAATGATCACAATATGTTATTTTGATATTTTGAGAGCTATCACACCCCAATACCACTTTTCTACTTTGGGATTTGTTATCATTAAAAACATAAAACACAAAAAAATAGTGTGCTATGTACCTCATATACTTCTTGAAATACTGCTAATTTTTGTTCTTTATCAAGCGATAGCAAGCTAAATAGTGGGAAAATCTTATTTTAATGATCACAATATGTTATTTTGATATTTTGAGAGCTATCACACCCCAATACCACTTTTCTACTTTGGGATTTGTTATCATTAAAAACATAAAACACAAAAAAATAGTTAGATTTTACATAAAATACCTGTTCCCTCAAGATCTTATTTCTTAAGTAGGCACACTAATTTTTATTTACAGGCAGCTGAGGTCATTTATTTGCAGTTAAATTAGAAACTTCCTTAATGAAATAGAAATCAAGTAAGCGTTATTTTAATAATGTCAAATTTCTGCTTGAAATAATTTTTTACCACAAGTTAAAATATTATTAAAAGGGTACTTCAAAGCAAAGATTGCATTCAATATTTTATTACAGGAGGTCTGGTTAGGTGACTAATCCTTTTGCTTCCAAATAGTAACACTGCTATAAGTTCTAAGCACATTAACATGTTAGCTAGGAGCAATAAAACAGACAACAAACCTTTTATTTGCAATGTAAATACATTGGACGGATATCCTACTGAGCTCACGTTAACAATTATTAAAACTTTTTGTCGTAGGACGCTCATGCTTTGAAGAATAAACACAATGCATAGCCTTTCGAGTGGAGTAAATGAGTTCTACAAAGCAAGAGATTTCTATTCCGATCATTAAAAGCAAACATCCCGCTGGATACACTTTTAAATCATTCATTTCTATGGTCTTTTAAAGACAGGCATAATGACTCATTTTCACTACAAGTCTATAATAGACAAGTTTTTAACTGAGAGCTGCCATGATAAGTGTATTGGCATTGTTGAGGAAATTCACCTAGGACTGGCATCCAGAGGCAGACTTAGAACTTATGGGGCCCTCTTGTGACCGCCAGCTTGAAAGCTACACCCATATAAGCACTGCCCACATACATTAATACATGTGCTACAGAAAGGGTTGTAATGTGGAGGGTAGGGTGGGGCTGTAATGTGGAGCGTAGGGTGGGGCTGAAGAGGGGGAATTTGGACTGTAATGGAGAATAGGTGTTGAAATTGGGGGATAGAAACTGTAGTGTGCGTGTTGGGTTGTTAGGGGCTGTAATGTAGGATAGGGGCTGTAATAGGTGGTTAAGGGATGTAAGGTGATGGGTAGGTGCTGTAGTTGGGGAATAGGTGATGTAGTTGCAGGTTAGAGGCTGTAGAGGGAAGTGAGGGACTCTAATGGGCGATAGGAGCTGTAGTGGAGTATGAGGAGCTGTAGTGGGGTAGACAGGGGCTCTAATGTGGGTATAGGGGCTGTAGTGGGGGATTAGGGCTAGAGTCGGGAGACCATGGCTCAAATGTGGGATAGGTGCTGTAGTGTGTGAATAGGGGCTGTAGTGGGTTAGGAACTGTAGTTTGGAGACAGGAGCTGAGGGGAAATAATTTTTATAAACTAACAACCGAATAACGTTATTCCCCCCTCTCTGTTTCTTACCTTGGACAGGGAGGGGAGAATCCTTATCCCTGGAGGTCCTGTGGGAGATACACATTGAGACTTCCCTGGTGATCTATTGTATCTTCTCTCTGGAGCTCTGGTGTTCTAAACACCAAAGCTCACAGGAGCAATGCTGGTCTTGTCCAGGGTGCTGTCGGGTCAAGGAACTCTCCAGAATGAAAGATGGCTGCCGCGTACGCGAGGTGGCCATCATTCAAAATGTAATACCATAGCTGACCCTAGCAGAGAGGTCACAAACATGGCATCAAGACAGGACCTCTAGCTGCCTTCTCTCTGGCTAGAGCCCTCGGACATTGCCCAAGCTTATTGCAGTGGTTATGGAACCAAGAGGCCAATGACACTCTACTATAGAGAGTAGTCCAACTAAACAGTTTGACACTTAATTGGGTCCCCCATATATCTCAAAAGCAGATGTTGCGTTTCTGCATTGGATAGATCAATTTCATCCCTATTTGGATGAAATTCTTTGGATTAGAGTTGACACTCTCAGACAATAAATTGCATCCAAGGACAGGAGCGTTTGATGTCTGCAATGCAGATGTAGAGATTACTGTTTTGGTTGTTTCTGAGCACACTCAAGTAGGTGTCAAATCACTTGAAATGGGTGTGTATATTTACCATGGGATGGAGCTGAGGGGAATGAAGTGAGGCTATTGGGCATTAAATATACTCCTAAACCACTTGAAAGTTGTTTTGGTGGTTAAATTGAGTTTATCTTAGTAAATCTTACACATTTATTTTTTTTCCTACACTGTTTTTGCAACATTTCAAACAAACTGTCTGTGTTTGAAGTCTGAGTTAGAGAATTTAGAGTATTAGAAAGAAAAATGATTTTTGGAGCTTCTGTGTTTGAATAGATCTTGAGGGATGTTTAGAGATTCTTTACACTGTGATGTTTTGTTCCCAATGTTTAATGCAAAGTTTATAAATACAAAGTCACACATCTGCTTAAAAGCATTGCATTTCTATTCAGACAGAACAACTGTCTGAGTCCGAGAGTTTGCTATGCTCAAATTTTCTACATTAGGTTTGTACTATTGTTTAATTCTTAAATTATATTCTAAATCACAATATTAATTAAGAATGATGTGTGTTGAATAATGATAGTTTTCCATGAGCTAAGAACAATGACTTAAAAATGAGTCATGTAAAAGTGTGTTTTAATCATTTCAAACTTACATACAAAACAAAAAAAAAAATCTAAAGATTGATACTAATCAAAACAAACGTGAACATTTCTGGGGAAGAGTGACAAAAGGTGTAAAAATGGATCATTGTCCTATCGCCTGTATGCAGCGTAATAGATTTTGCGTAGAGGCACACATCTCTGCTTCACAACAAGATTGCACATAGATTAGATGTCTGTACATGCTCGGAAAGAGATCCATCATGAGATAAGCTATCTATGGATCTGTTAATGGACCTCCTGTTACAAAGGGCAAGTCTGTGCTGAAATCTTAGTGCCACCAAAGAGATCTGTGCTAAGTGTTGGTAGATCAGTGACAACCTACATCCTTTTCCCACATTGGTCTACAAGCAATTTTTTTAAAAGCACTCTCTGCTCCAGTGCAGGTGGGACCGGTCCGGTAGAGGCATGCAGTATTCTAAAACCATGCATCTATAGTACTCTTATTTATCAGATAAAGCTTAGCCACCTACAGAAAGAGGTACGTTGCATTTAACCATGGGGTCACTTTTGTCCCTTTTTAATAATCCCATAATGTGCTTTGCTCTGGTGCTAGGTAACTACACACTCATATTTCTTTTTTTCATTGAATAGATTTGACATGAAGTCATTGTTGAAAAGGTCCAAACATAATATTTCTATATACACGCAAAGACTAATTAAGATTTACTTTTATGTTCATAAGCCTATTTAGCGGGATTGGTTTAATGGCTCAACAAGCCCTTTTATTCCAAACACCCAATGTCCTAACTTTAAAACATTTGGCTCAATCAACATAAACAATACCAAGTCCTTAATCAAGGCCATATATTGCAAAAATTTGACAGGTTGGAGATGAGCTCTGCCTAACTTTGAGATCAAACTTTCTGGAAGCGGTGGTCCAACAGTAGACAAGGGATTGTAGATCAAAAGACATTCCACTTTAATAGCTACTTTTGAAAATTAATATCAATGAAAAAAAAAAAAAGAAATTAGGAATGATAAAGGCACCTAAATATGCATTGCACGCATGAAGTAAATGCAGGAATATTCTGTATGCATAGTCCCAGATTTATAAAAGTCCATAAAGTCATGATCTAATGGAATGACAAAGCTACACATGTCAAGTCTCATCATATTCAGAATGGGACGGGAGTTATCATATACACTGCCTTCTGTTAATGTAACAAATTATTATATTGACTGTATCAACAACAATCAATATAGAAAGAAATAAAGCATGAACAATTAGCGTGAAGATAAAAATATTAAATGCTTATTTAATCTTTAACACACTTGCACTCGTGGACATAGAAGTGCATGCAAATGTAGACTGGGTAAAAATACAATATAACACTCCATGCATAACTTTATAATCCACCATACTATCATCATAAAATTACAAAATGATCTGAATATGACTTTCTATGTATTTGTATCAAAAAAATGTTCAGTCTATTACAATACCGTAGTCTATTAAAATTTTAAATTTAGATAGATAGACAGACAGACAGAAAGAAAATAGACAATAATAGAAGAGAGAATATCGGAAATTGATAAAAAAAAAAAGGGAGCCATACATAATCATGCATTTAAAGGACAACAATTGCTTTATGCGTACCAGTGCATAAAAAGTATATTTGATGCTGCAATACTCCTGTACATAGAAGGTTATGGGGTAAATAATGTTCTGAGTCTCCTTTAATATGGTTTTCCAGTCAATGGCTCCCATATTCAGTGTATCGGTATTTAAAAATCGCATTTGGTACAGTTTTGGAATTCTTAAAACTGAAATTTCTATAAATTATTACATCTGGTTTGATACATCGAGTTCAGCCAAAATCAATAGGCAGCATTAGTATCACTTTTTAGTTTCTCTGAATATGCAATAGGTGAAAGACAGTATTTACCTAATATGTTACTATTGGAAACGTTTGCAATAGTTTGGTTAAAATAGTCATGCTGTGATTATAACTGAAATGCAGAATTTTTCATTTACTATGATCTGGTGTTTAGTTCATAAAGTGGACAGACCCAGAATAGCAAATGAACAGGTTAAATGAACACTTCCCCCTCAAAACAACTTTATTTCAATTAATGTATTTTGGTGGCTGGGGTCCCTTTGCGTCCTCTTTCCTTTTGTTTTTTAACCCTGTCTGTCCACACTACCTCCTCTGATAAGGAGAAATTGACTTGGGCTGAAACTGTTACAGGCATGTCGTGTATAACAATACAAACAGTTATAGTATATACAAGTAAAAGAGAGGAGGCAGAACAGGCGGGCATCACAACTGCCGAGTTAAATCATTCAAACACAGTTTAACATCAGAAGGGAATCCGAGGATTCCAGACCCAGTAACAACTTCAATGAGATTAATTTGTTGTGGGGTATAGTGTTCCTACAAAACTGTCCTCACAATTAAATATTCCAAAACAGTGATATAAAAACTAAAATAAAAAGTGTCAATGACAGCAAAATTCAAGGACTGTTTTTAAAACGAAATGAATATAAGTCCCATGGTAGATTTCCCTCATAAACTCATAGACTAATCCAGTAGAAAGTTTAGGACAGAATTCTACAGATACCGTTCTTATGATTTATGAGACTTGCGCCAGTGTGATTGGCTTTAATCACTAATGTCACTTTTTAGTTTCTCGGAATAGTAAGAAAGCTTTTTCTTTACGAGAATGATGGGGGACTTGTAATGGATTGGAAGCGTCTTCTCCTACCTTCCCTCTGCCGGACGAATTCCTCCGACTTATTGATTGCTCTCCCTGTGAAACGACAAAACAGGAGACGGGTTATGACATCTGGCAGCTAACTTACAAAATCACATGATTCCAAAAATTGAAAAATCAAAATGTAAAAAAAAAAATGATCATAAACCTGAATTTTAAAGTACTTATTGCACTTTTTCTAGTACTATATGGGAGCAGCGGCATAAACTGGTTGTGGATGGTAAAATGATGAGGTTCCTGATGCAACTGAGCGTGAGGGCAAAGAGATCTTGTTCCTCAGAGCTGTGAATGAAGATACCAAATATAGTGTCATATATTGTGTTGCATTGATTAATAACGTGATCACCATTTACGAAGTAAACATGGGGTCTGGACCCAGCTGCTATATTTATTATTCTGAAACCACCCATGAGGGTAAAGGAAGAGAGTACCATAGTATATTTTATTGTAAGTTAAATAGCCCACACTCATATCTTGTAAGTCATAGGAGCACCCTTTAGTGGCAGATCTGTACACAAGTTAAAACAAGACATTGCACTATATTTACATGTATTGACCTGTACTATGCGGCTTATTACAAAGCTTCGCTCCGGTACCATGGGATAATTAAATAATGTTTCATGCTTGCCAAACATTGTACAAACCAATGGAAACAAGCATTGATCTGAACAGGGCTTGGGTTCAGACATATTAGCTCAATGACATTGACAAATCCAGTATGGGATACTATACAGACAGGCTAAATATGGATAGGCTGTATTAAGAAAGGGAATGTTACATTTTGAAACTAGGACATGCCACAAAGTAACAGTAACATAAGGTAAACATACATCTTTATACAGTGGTACATCTTTATAAAAGACTCACCTTTTGGACTATTGTGCTTTGAAATTGTGTAATTCACATTGAATTTATTTTGAATTCCCACTTTAATTAAAAACCCTGCTGTATTTCCCCCAGCTGTTGGTCATTTAATACCAATTAAACTTGGCTAATTATTAACTCCAGCCTTGCACGAGGAATACGAACACCTTTTTTTTTTTAATTCTTTATTTTTATTGTGCGTAAGTGAACAAGTCATCCCGCACGTCACAATAACGAGTGCAAGAACAGGCATAAAACACAATGAAACATATCACATAAGGTATTGAACATCATGAGTTATCGCTGGCTTCATTTCGCTTCTTCAGCACATTTTTATATTTAAGTGTACAGCTGCTTAGCTTGCATAAATTGACATTTATACTGGCTATATTTAGAAAACGCAAAACAGAGAACTTATTTTACACACGTTTACATATAGTGAGAGTAACTAAATCAAGCTGGGTACATGCTGGTTGGTCATAAGGGATTCTTCAGTCGTTTATCAACAATAGCGTGAGGTTAGTGAGTGTATTTTATGTCGTCGCTGTAGCCTCAGGCCCTAGGTTTAGTCGCGCTTTAACATGCTCGAGTGTGGCATAAGTACTCCGAGCAATAACTACATTTTTAAGTAAAATAAGTAATGGTAAAGTTAACAATCTATTATCAATATAGTTTTGGGTTCAACAACAAGTTTGTTTCTTTTTAGGCATTCACATGACATTCCTAGGTACTTACAGGGTTAATAATACGTTGAGTGGGTTAACAGTTATTATTCAAGCTAGGACAACAACATTATCATCATATTAGGGTTAGGTTGTCGGTATGTAACAGGTTAGCAAGTTTAGTTAGAACATATCTGGTCTATTAATGACACTGTACGAGGTTCTGAGATATGTGAGCTAGTTAAAACATAATATAGATTAATCATTAAATTAGCTCTGGTTAGGTCACTGATGAGTAAATGCAATCTGCTAAAATTCGATCTAACATAAAATTAACTTCGACATGTGTATATTAATATTGCCTCTTTTGGTGCCGGCAAGCTGGGTACGGCTGTAAGTCCTGAGGGGGACATGGGCACCTCACTCGAGGGCACATGGCACTGTCAGCCGATACCTCGGCTCGGCAGAGCCATTCCGTCCCTGGAGGATCCTGATTTCTTCTGGGTGCGTCTCTGTAGCAGATCAAGCTGTGGATTTCGTCTGGCTGCTTGTTTGTCCCGCTGTGTATGTGAGTTGTGTGCTCGGGTTCCGTCGGTGGTCCGGTAGAAACTCTCTTGCGGTTTGCGTTCCCGCTCCGGGTCCCGTGCACGGCCTGCTGCATTTGTGGCAGCATGGGTTGCAGAGGCGGCTATTCGGCGGAGATGAGGTAAGTCCTCCCTCCAGCCCCAGGCTGGGGTGAAGGCCGACATCCTTAAACCACTGACCTGAACTCTTCTGTGGGCCGTGTCTTTCCCGCAGTAGGAGTGACGGGGGGATCTGATGATCTGCCGCCGTCTGTGGTGGCCGTCTCTCCGTCCGTGTGGGCGATGTCTCCGGGTCACGCCCTTAGTGGCTCCCGGCCCGGGTGGGCTAGTATCATGAAGTGCAGGCTTGCCAATGCGTTTAAGGCCCGAGTGGGTCCTCTGCCCTCTCCTTTTTCCGCCGCCTTGCTTTTGGTCTCGGGGCTGTAGCTGGCCAGACCCCAGGACGTTCTCCAGGTTGGCCCATAGCTGGTTAAAGTGCTCATGCAGCCGCTGTAGCATGCGGTCCACAGAGCGCAGGGCTGGGGTACTCCACTCCTGTGTCGTGTCTTCAGGCCTTGCTTCCGTCGCCATTTTGAGTTGCTCGGGTGGGCCCTGGGTTAGGTCAGGATGCTTGTGTCTTGTCACTTGATTTGGGTAGTCGAGTTGTTGGGTAAAGACCGGGATAACCCCCGCCGGTCCAGTGGGGGGGGGGGGAGGCAGGGAGGGGGATTGCATGTTCGAATTACCAGTGCACAGAGAGATCGTCCGCCTCTCTCTCGGACCGGTGTAGTAGGCCGCAACGGTGTCTCTCCGGGCTCCCGCGGCTAATCTGCTCGTTAGAGACTTGGAACTGTGTTCCCCCTGGGCGTTATGCTGCCCATCGGTGGTATTGTTGGCAGAGTTGCCGGAGATAAAGTCGCTTTTTCTCGTTTTCCAAGAGGAGCTCGGGACACACACCACGAACACCTTTTTTGTTTTAGTTTTTCCTTTTTGATTTTTGATTTTTTTTTGCCAACAGTCACGTCTATAGGGTTATTCTCCGAACTGGAATTGAAATGCAAGTTATAGATAAAATAGCTCATCTGGAAAATCAGCTATAGTACCAGGTCAGGGCCGGCGCCTACTATAGGCGACTTTGGCAGTCGCCTAGGGCGCAATGGCCTGGGGGGCGGCAGATTTAAGTGACTGGCAGGAGGAAAGCGCACAGTGCTCCCTCCTGCCAGTCACTAAATGTAGCGTGGCTGGGGATCTCTGTTTCCTGTACTCGGCCGCCGGCGGACTGACAGGAAGTGCTCACTAAGAGGGGAAGGACCACTAAGAGGGGTGGGAGGACCGGAAGGACCACTAAGGGGGGAAGGGAGGACCAATAAGGGGGGTGGAAAAGGGGTGAAGGACCACCAAGGGGTGGGGAGAGAGAGGACCACTAAGGGGTTAGGGAGAGGGGGGAGAGGGAGGAACACTAAGGGGGTGGGGGTAGAGGGAGGACCACTAAGGAAGTAGGGGGAGAGGGAGGACCACTAAGGGGGTGGGGGAGCGGGAGGACCACTAAGAGAGGGGGAGAGGGGAGTAAGAGGACCACTAAGGGGGAAAGGGGGGAGTGAGAAGACCACTAAGGGGAGAAAGGGGGGGTGAGAGGACCACCAAGGGGGGACTGGAGAAGGACAGGGGGCCAAGGGAGAGCCCTAAGGGACAGGAGGGGAGGAGAGAGCACTAAGGGACAGGAGGGGAGAACACTGAGGGACGGGGGCAGGACCGGTGCTAGGATTTTTAGTTACACAGGCGAAGATGCATTTTGGTGCCCCCCACCCTCGTTTAAAATAAGGTTCATACAAACACAGAAATAATCATACAGAGACATACAGACACAGACAGAGACATACATGCAGGCATATAGACATACATACAGAGGCATACCGTCATACAGACACATACATACATACATAGACAGACATACAGAAACATACATACAGAGACATCCAGGCATACAGACACATACATACATACAGGCATACAAAGACATACACGCATACAGAGACATACAGACACATACATATATACAGGTATACAGAGACATAGAGGCATACAGACACATACGTACAAAGACATACAGGCATACAGACACATACATTTGTACATACAGAGACATACAGGCATACGGACACATACATTTGTATATACAGAGACATACAGGCATCCAGAAACATACAGACACATACATGCATACAGAAACATACATACAAAGACATACAGGCATACAGAGACCTACATACATACATACAGAGACATACACACATACAGAGACATACACAATTACATACTAGTTCAATCTTGTCCCCTGGATGCATGCTGTCTGGCTCCTTGGAGTCCTGTCCTGCAGCCCAGCCCCATCACAGGGTGCCAGCCGCGCTGTGTGGTACACAGGGAGCAGGGATATGATGTCATTCATATCCTCGCCCCCTCCAACACATGGCGGCGGGCACCTGGTAGCAGGGGTTGCAGGGCTGTGACCCCTGCGACCGCGGTATTTACGCCAGTGCATGCAGATGCACACACAATTAAAGGACCACTACAGACACCCAGATCACATCAGCTCAATGAAGTGGTCTGGGTGTCAGGTCCCTCTAGTTTTAACCCTGCAGCTGAAAACATAGCAGTTTCAGAGAAACTGCTATGTTTCACCGAGGGTTAATCCAGCCTCTAGTGGATGTCTCACTGACAGCCGCTAGAGGAGCTTCCGCTATTCGAAAACACTGAACGTCCATAGGAAAGCATTGAGTAATGCTTTCCTATGGGCGGTTTGAATGCATGCGCGGCAAGAGCATTCGGAGCTGAGAGGCGGAGGGATCCCCAGCGCCAAGGGAGTCCGGCGCTAGAGAAAGGTAAGTGCTGAAGACACACACACACTCTCACGAACAGATGCATACACACCAGCTAACAGACACACACATTTACTGACAGACACACTCAGCGACAGACATACATACACACTCACTTACAAAACATACACTCTCACTGACAAACACTCACTAACAGACATCAAACAGACTCACTAATACACACACAAACACACTCAGTAAGAGACACACAGTAACACACTGACACTCACTAGCAGACACACTCACTGACACTCACTAGCAGACACACTCACTGACACTCACTAGCAAACACACACACACTGACACTAGCAAACACACACACTGACACTAGCAGACACACTCACTGACACTAGCAGACACACTCACTGACACTAGCAAACACACACACTGACACTCACTAGCAGACACACACACTGACACTCACTAGCAGACACACACACTGACACTCACTAGCAGACACACACACTGACACTCACTAGCAGACACACACACTGTCACTCACTGACACACACACTAACACTCACACTAACACATGTTTTTTTTTTTTTTATTTAATCCCACAGCCTCCTTACCTTTTTGGAGTGCTGAAGGGATTCCCTGGGGTCCAGTGGTGCTGCTGGGCTCCTTGGCTGGCTGGCTGGCTCCCTCCCTGGCTGGCTGGCTGGCTGGCTTTTTCCCTTGCTGGCTGGCTGGCTGGCTGGCTCCCTCCCTCCCTCCCTACCTGGCTGGCTGGCTGGCTCCCGGGCGGGCGCGAGGGAGCACTCTCCCATGTGTGCTTCCTCTTCAGCTCCCTCGCGCACCGCGTAGGGATGCCGGCGCCGGAAGATGACGTCATCTTCCGGCTCCGGTATCAGTATGCGGCGCGCGAGGGAGCTGAAGAGGAAGCACACATGGGAGAGTGCTCCCTCGCGCGCCCGCAGAACCGGGCGCTCGGCCACGCTACAACAGGTCGTCGGTTGGAGGGGAGCGCAGTGCACTTCCCTCCTTCCGGTCAGCCTGATTTTGCGCCCCCACGGCCGGTGCGCCCTAAGGCGGCCGCCTGGGCCACCTTATGGTAGCGCCGGCCCTGGACGGGGGGAAGGAGAGATCACTAATTGACAGGAGGGGAGAGCACTATAAAAAAAATGAAAAATAAAGAGCTGCTTA